>NW_026111722.1:0-192500 GCF_024679095.1 Eriocheir sinensis
CGAAACACAGGTTTCTGAGGCTACTGACAGCAATCTCTACTCTGTTCCCTCCTACTATCTCTATCCTACATTTCAATCTAAAGCTGGATGTTGCGCCTACGTGCGCAATGACATCACTTGTTCTCGTACCCACAACCTTGATTCTTCAGAATTTTCCACCACCTGGCTAAGACTTCATTGTCATTCTATTACTAAATACATATGTGCTGTTTATCTCTCACCTAACTCTACCAACTATGTAAAATTCTTAGACTATTTGAACTCTAAAGTGGGGCACATCTTGACCCACTCTCCCTTCGCTGAAATCTCCATCCTAGGAGATTTCAATGTTCACCACCAGCTTTGGCTTTTATCCTCTTGCACTGACCAGCATGGTGAACAAGCCTACAACTTTGCTATCCTCAACGATCTAGAGCAGTTGGTCCAGCACCCTACACGTATTCTCGACCGTCTTGGAGACAGGCCCAACATTTTAGACCTCTTCCTTACCTCAAACCCTTCTGCTTATTCTGTCAAACTGTTCTCTCCGTTGGGCTCCTCCGATCACAATCTTATTTCTGCATCCTGCCCTATCGCTCCTGTACACCCTCTGGACCCACCGAGGAGGCGATGCTTCTGGTATTTTGCTTCAGCTCGGTGGGACGACCTGAGGATGTACTTTTCCGATTTCCTGTGGAATGATTACTGCTTCCAGGATAGAGACCCCTCTGTGTGTGCTCAGCGCATCACAGAGGTGATTGTCTCTGGAATGGAGGCATACATTCCACGTTCTTTCTCTACTCACGCTAAAAAGCCTCGGTTTAATCACGCTTGTTCTCGTGCTGTCAATGATAGAGAGGCAGCTAAACTAATGCTTATTATGAACTTTACATTTCTGCCCGGAATCGTGCCAAATCTATTCCCCAACTAACCAAAAACTCTTTCATTAATAGAAAATGCTAAAAAATTGCTCTCTCTAACTCTTCCCGTGACTTCTGGCATCTAGCCAAAAACATCTCTTCCAACTTCACTTCTTCATCTTTCCCTCCACTCCTCAGTCCTGACGGCAACATTGCCGTCTCATCTATCCCTAAGGCTGAGCTCTTCTCTCAATTTTTTTTTTTTTAAACTCCACTCTGGACGATTCTGGGCATATTCCTCCTACTCATCCCCCCTCTGACTCTCTTATGCATGTTATAAAGATTGTTCAAAATGATGTTTTCTATGCCCTCTCTGGCCTCAATCCTCAGAAGGCCTATGGACCTAATGGAGTGCCTCCTATTGTCCTTAAAAACTGTGCCTCCGTGCTGTCACCCTGCCTGGTCAAACTCTTTCGCCTCTGCCTGTCAACATCTACCTTTCCTTCCTGTTGGAAGTATGCCTTCATACAGCCTGTGCCTAAGAAGGGTGACCGTTCCAATCACTCAAACTACCGTCCTATAGCTTTACTTTCTTGTCTATCTAAAGCTTTTGAATCAATCCTTAACCGGAAGATTCAAAAGCACCTTTCCACTCCTGACCTTCTATCTCATCGCCAGTATGGGTTCCGCAAGAGGCGTTCTACAGGTGATCTCCTTGCCTTCATAACTGACTCTTGGTCATCCTCTTATAGCCGTTTCGGTGAAACCTTTGCTCTTGCGCTGGACATATCAAAAGCTTTTGATAGGGTCTGGCACAAATCTTTGCTTTCCAAACTACTCTCCTACGGTTTCTATCCTTCTCTCTGTACCTTTATCTCCAGTCTCCTTTCTGACCGTTCTATTTCTGATGTGGTACATGGTCACTGTTCTTCCCCTTAACCTATTAAGAGTGGTGTCCCACAGGGTTCTGTTTTATCTCCCACTCTCTTTATGTTGTTCGTTGATGATCTTCTTTCCAAAACGAACTGTCCTATCCATTCCTACGCTGATGATTCCACTCTGCATTACTCAACTTATTTTAATAGAAGACCCACGCTACAGGAACTTAACGACTCAAGGTTGGAGGCAACAGAACGCTTAGACTCAGACCTTACTATTATTTCCGATATGGGTAAGAGGAACCTGGTGTCCTTTAACGCCTCAAAAACACAGTTTCTCCACCTATCCACTCGACACAATCCTCCAAAAAACTATCCCCTATTCTTAGACAACACCCAGCTATCACCTTACTCAACACTAAACATCCTCGGTCTATCCTTAACTCAAAATCTCAACTGGAAACTTAATATCCCATCTCTTACTAAATCAGCTTCCTCGAGGCTGGGCGTTCTGTACCGTCTCCGCCAGTTCTTCTCCCCCGCACAGTTGCTGTCTATTTACAGGGGCCTTGTCCGCCCTCGTATGGAGTATGCATCTCATGTGTGTGTGTGTGGGGGGGGTCCACTCAGCTCTCCTTGACAGAGTGGAGTCAAAGGCACTTCGTCTCATCAGCTCTCCTCCTCATACTGATAGTCTTCTACCTCTCAAATTCCTCCTCCTTGTTGCCTCTCTTTCTATCTTCTATCGATATTTTCATGCTGACTGCTCTTCTGAACCTGCTAACTGCATGCCTCCCCTCCTCCCGCGGCCCCGCTGCACACGACTTTCTACTCATGCTCATCCCTATACTGTCCAAACCCCTTTTGCAAGAGTCAACCAGCATCTTCACTCCTTCATCCCTCACGCTGGTAAACTCTGGAACAATTTTCCTTTATCTGTATTTCCTCCTGCCTACGACTTGAACTCTTTCAAGAGGAGGGTATCAGGTCACCTCTCCTCCCAAAATTGACCTCTGTTTTTGGACACTCCTTTGACCTTTGTTCGGGAGCAGTGAGTAGCGGGCCTTTTTTTTTTTTTTCTTTACGCCCTTGAACAATAATATATATAATAATAATAAAATAAAATAGGAAAAAAAAACAAATTCCCAGTGTTAGCTGATGTTCATAGCACATCCGCCAGCGACACAGCACAAGCGGTGGCTGTCCTTGAGAGGCAATGTTGGTAAGTGTCAGGGGGTTTGAGATGCCAAATAACGATTTATTTTGTTAATTTTGTTAGTAGTAAGGAATCGTCTATATATAGACCATGCTACAATCTAGTGTGGGCAAATGAGAGCAAACGTTTATATATAGACGCGCCGACAAAAAGTCCCAATTTCGAAACGTCTATATATAGATCCTCTGCCGGAAGGGGTCAACCTTGTTCGTGTTTAAAGAATAAGTGAACATCAAAGTACACACACACACACACACACACACACACACACACACACACACACACACACACACACACACACACACACAGGCGAGCACGATAGAGAGAGAGATATTGATAAATAGAGAGAGAGAGAGAGAGAGAGAGAGAGAGAGATAGTCATTCCTTTCAAGATTTCGTTTTCATCACCACATAACACATCTGCAATAATAGGCAGTTCAGTAGCGATGACAACAAAAATCAAAGGACGAGGTTGCTTTCTGACGCCAACCCTTCCATAAATTCCCTAAACCCAGTCATGACGTCGTTTTCTTTCAACACGTAATTCACGGTAAAAATAACGCGTGCGCAGTGAGTACAAAGGGTTGAGTCTTGTGAAGTAATAATATAAGGTTACGTTTGAAGTGTATTTGGTTTTGAGTGAGTGAAGAAAGATTATGTCTACTCCGTGAAATCAGCAATAACACCAAACACATTCCAGTGATGGGTGTGGGCTGCTAATATATAAATTAGTGTTAGGATGCCTGACTACATATTAGCACGAGGCCGTCACTGAACCAGTATGAAAAGAAATTCAGGAGAAGTACCATTTCTTCCTCGTTTCTTTATATCATCTTCCTCCTCCTCCTCCTCTTTCATATTGTTTTAACTCATCTCTCTTCTCATTCTTAAACTACACTACTATCCCTTCACATCCTCCTCTTCTTCTTCTTCCTCCTCGTTTGTTCGTTACCTCCTCCTCTTCCTGTTCCTCCTTCACAATGCTTTATCTCCCTGGGAAGAAGAAATGCTGCCTCGCCTGGTCTTGTTTCAGTACTCGTTCAGTGACAGCTCGTGCTACAGGAAGTCAGGCATACGAGCACCACCAGTTTATGTTAGCAAGCCATACCTGTCACTATAATATATCTGATAGTATTAGTGATTTCACGAAGTAGACGTAACTCTTTTTTCACTCACTCGACAAAATATTCTGCAAACGTAACCTTTCGTTTTTCCACAAGACGCAACCCTTCATACTCACTGCACAAGCGTTACTTTTACCCGTGAATAACTTGTTGGAGGACAGCGACGTCATGACTGAGTTTAGGGAATAGAGGGAAGGGTTGCCATCAGAAACCAACCTCGTCCTGTGATTCTCTTTTTTCATTATCGTTACTGTGTTGTTATAGTTAAATATTGCAATGCATTATGAGGTGATGAAAATGTTGATCTTGAAAGGAATGACTCTCTCTCTCTCTCTCTCTCTCTCTCTCTCTCTCTCTCTCTCTCTCTCTCTCTCTCTCTCTCTCTCTCTCTCTCTCTCTCTCTCTCTCTCTCACTACATAACCATCATTTCACTACCTCCTCCTCCTCCTCCTCCTCCTCCTCCTCCCCATTTTCTTCCGTCTCCTAGTTTCTTCATCATCGCCGCCCCCATACTGCCTTTTCTTAATCAAGGGTACAGCAAGAAGGGGAAGTGGGTTAGTGGGGGAGGTACAGGCGGGGAAGAAGGAGAGACAGCAGGGGTGTAGAGTTGCATGGTGCAGTATAATGTCTTACTCTTCATCCCAAGCTACACAACCATCACGTCACTCCCTCTTGTCCAGTAGCAGGTGCAGCTGTAGCCGGCCTGTTGCCTACACCCCGCGAGCCCTGCCCTGACACACTCCCCTTGGCCATGTCCACCTCTGCAGGGCTCGTCCACAGCCATACAGGCACAGTGCCGGTCTCTCTCCTCCGTTACTGACCCCTTCTGGCCCTTCTCTGCGGCTCCGAGGGTTGGCGCTGAACAGGAGGAGGAGGTTGTGATGGTTGTGTAGTGTGAGAATGGCGAGCAGTGTTATGAAGTTATTATGAAGGAGGAACAGGAGGACGAGGAGGTAATGAAGAAACATGGAGGAAGAAAGGAAAATGAAGTAGTGAAGTGATAGTTGTTTAGTTTGAGTAGCATCAAGTATTAAGGAGGAGAGTGGGAGGTACCTCAGGAACATGGAGGAGGAAGAGGTGACTTGATAGTTATGTAGTTGGAAGAGGATGAGGAGCGATAGCAGGAGGTAATTAGGAAACAGGGAGGAGGAGGAGGTGAAGTGATAGTTACGTAGTTGGAAAGAGAGATTAGGCTATTATGGGAGGGAGCGGGAGGAGGAAGTAGTGATAGTTACGTAGTTGAAGAAGAAAAGAAATGGAGGAGGAGAGGGGGGGTAATAACCAATCCTAGAGGAAGGGTGAGGGGAGGGGGAGGGCAAAAGGAAGGAGAGGAGGAGAACAGTTGTCAGTCAAGGAGGGAACCCGGCGTGTGAAGGCTGTGGGGACGGTGTGGAGGCAGCGGAGACACTTGTCGGTCAGGTGACGGTGAGTGTCGTGCACTGTGGTTAAGTTAAGGCTGCGAATCTGTGTTGAGGCTCGGGAGCGATGTTTTCAGGGTCAGGATCTGTTTTAAGGCTAATATCTGTGTGCACTGTTTACTTGTACCTAACCAGCCTAACTCACTCCAGCCGTTCGTGAGGTCCACGTCCACCCAACAGCCTCCTCTTCTGTACCTCCATTATAATAGCACGTTTCCGTCTAATGCTCATCCACCCAATCAGCCGCCATGGCGTTAATTACTTCCGTATATTTTATTGTTTTACCAATCCAGATCATTCCACCTATTTTTGAGAGGCTTATTTCCACATCCAACCACTAGCATCCCCTTACATCCCTCCACTCTTGCTTTTCCACTTATTGCTCATCCACCTTGGCAGTAGTTTGTCTGCTAGCCATGGCATTCCTCCCCTGCTCCCCACCTGGTCCACATCTTGCCTTACACCTCCACATCCACCCACTAGCATCCTCTGATGTTCCTCCACTAGTGCAGTGCCATTTATTTCCTGCTTTCTATAATCCACCGAGCCCTCGCCTTAATATTCCACCTCCACACCTCATATCCACCCATTCCACTTAAAATTTCTCCTGACCAAAAATTCATTAAAGCCTATTAGTCGCTCAAACCTCCTTTCCATTCGCGGTCTTTCCTTAAACTCCTCCACCTGTTTTCTGCAATCCTTTTCCTCCTAGTGCAGTATAACCTTCCACCTTTCCCTTCAGTCTTCACGTCCATCCATTCCACCCTTGATGTTCCACTCCCCTATTGTTAATATTCAATGTTACATTACAGTTTACTTGTTTTCACTTACCTTGCCTTGCATATATTTTTCCATATTCCATATTACACTGACTGCACTTCTCCACCTGCTCCAGCCACCCATTCCTTGACAATATTTTCCCATTGCTTTATTACAATTTGACCAACTCTCCAACTGATCCAGCCACCCATTTCTTGACCATTTTATATCTTTCCAGATCAGGTTAACATGTGGAGGCCAGCACAGCACAAACCTGTCTCCACGTCCAGGCTAGTGCTGCTGCTGGAGTGAGGGCCTGAGGCTGGTGCTGTGCTCGGCACTGTCCTCACAGCCTCTGCCTTCAGGACTCCCCGGTGCATCGCTGGCCCTGGGCCACGGCCGGAGCCTCCTGCAAGACCTGCCAGCGCCTCGCAGCAAAAGCACTGGTGCCCTGGAGGCTTCATGGCCGGGCAGGACCAGCAGCAGCAGGCTGTCAATGCTGTGAGGATCAAGAGAACCACCACCACCTTGCTGCTGGCATCTCGGCCACAATGGAAAGGAAAAGATTGACTCAAGAGTGTGACAAGATTTGAGACTGAGAGCAAGTTCACCAGACACTGCCTTGCACACACTGGTGAAGGGAACCATGAGTGCCCAGAGTGTGGGGAAAGACTCCTTGGGAAGGCTGACCTCAACAACTGCTCCCACACCCTCTGGTAGAGGACCTCATGAATGCCATCACTGTGATAAAAGCTTCCGTTACAAAAGTCTACTCAACCAACACACTTTTTCACACACTGGTGAAAGACCTCATGAATGCCATGAGTGTGGCAAACGATTCAGTTCCATGAGTCATCTCAACAGACACACCCTTTCACACATTGGTGAAAGACTTCATGAATGCCATGAGTGTGGCAAAAGGTTCCGTACGAAGAGTATCTTCAACGAACACACCCTTTTACACACTGGTGAAAGACCTCATGAATGCCATCGGTGTGGCAAAAGGTTCCGTACGAAGAGTATCCTCAACGAACATACCCTTTTACACACTGGTGTAAGACCTCATGAATGCCATGAGTGTGGAAAAAGGTTCACTACAAAGGGTAACTTCAACCACCACACCCTTTTACACACTGGTGAAAGACCTCATGAATGCCATGAGTGTGGCAAAAGGTTCAGTAAGAAGAGTAACCTCAAGAGACACACCCTTTCACACACTGGCGAAAGACCTTATGAATGCCATGAGTATGGCAAAAGGTTCACTGAAAAGAAAAAACTCTACAGACACACTCGTGTACATACTGATGAAAACACTCCTGAATGCCATGACTGGCGAAAGGTTCAATCAGGAGGAGGCCAGCACAACACGGCCTCCACGTCCAGCCCAGCCGCGTCTCCACCCAGTCTCTTCCACCTCCTAGAGCCCCTGCAGCCCACTTCTACCAGTCTCCTCCAGCCCAGCCCACTTCTACCAGTCTCCTCCAGCCCAGACCACATGTACCAGTCTCCTCCAGCCCAGCCCACATGTACCAGTCTCCTCCAGCCCAGCCCACTCCTACCAGTCTCCTCCAGCCCAGCCCACTCCTACCAGTCTCCTCCAGCCCAGCCCACTTCTACCAGTCTCCTCCAGCCCAACCCACTTCTACCAGTCTCCTCCAGCCCAGCACACATGTACCAGTCTCCTCCAGCCCAGCCCACTTCTACCATTCTCCTCCAGCCCAGCCCACTTCTACCATTCTCCTCCAGCCCAGCCCACATCTACCAGTCTCCTCCAGCCCAGCCCACATCTACCAGTCTCCTCCAGCCCAGCCCACATCTACCAGTCTCCTCCAGCCCAGCCCACTTCTATCAGTCTCCTCCAGCCCCGTGACGCCCCCCCGTAAGACTCGAGGGTTGCCCTGCTCCTGGTCCGTGAGCTGCCTTGTCAAGTCCACAGACTTGACAAGGTGAATTTGTTCTGCTTTTTCTCCAGTCAGTCCTAGAAGTATCATAAACCTTCAATTTTTTTTTTAATGTTTTGTGTAAAGTAATTTCTGATTATTAAGATTGAGATCAATCCTGGGTCCCTGAGCTGCCTTGTCAAGTCCACAGACTCCCCAAGTTTGTGAGTTTTTATTTTTTTTATTTTCATTTGACACGTTTGGGTGAATTTGTTCTGCTTTTTCTCCATCAGTCCTAGAAGTATCTTAAACCTTCATTTTTTTTTTTTTAATGTTTTGTGTAAAGTAATTTCTGAGTATTAAGATTGAAATCAATCAGTTGGTAAAAGAAAAAAGCTATAGAAATGTTGGCTAAAATCAGTAAATGGATATCAATGAGTATTTAGTTGATATTTATAAATTTAGTTTAAGGAGCTTAGCAATACTGGCAAAAAAAGTGCATTTCTATGAGTATTAATTGATAGTTATAATTCTAAATAGTGTAAATGCTATAGTAATCTGGCCAAAAATAGTATGTGGATTGTGAATACACAATCGGTTCTTATCATTTTAGCGTTCATGAAATGTGTACTTTTAACTTTTGCTGTGTGGTCTTTTGCTCCGTATAATCCACAATGTCCACCTCAACTTCCTCCTCCATTCAGTCCATCTTCCACCCAGCCATTTGGTGCCATTTCAGTTCATTCCAGCCTATTGTAAGACAGTTACCTGTCACCCACGGCCTTCCAGTTGTTCTCCGGCACTCGTCGTTCTGCTTTCAGGTGTCGGGTATTTCCTGTCTTCCACCTCCATCCACCATTCTATACACCACACACCTATTAACCCTTTTATTGACTTCCAGGACAGTTTAACAAGCCCAGCCCAGCCTGGACATGCTGACTGCCACAAGCACAAGCGTCTGCTAAAGCTGTTCTCTGATATAGCCCAGGAGCTCAAGTCTTGCTCAGTACCCAATAATAAGCAGTGTGTATTTCAAATGCTTATTTACCAATTTTTAGTCATTTACCAATTTTTAGTCAATGTTAAGAAATACATTACACTGTGCAGTGTATTTCAGGCGTCAATCTATAGAAAAATTTATAATTTCTTTGTACAGCATGTCAAATTCTTAGTAATGTGCACCATGCATCGCTTAATTAATATAACCTTTATTAATGTAGCCTTATCAGGGCTTAACATGAAAGGAGAATAGGCTACAGTAATTCAAATATAACGCCATTTTCCTTACAGAACCGGGCAGCGACTACGAAGACTTTACAAACCCTGAATTGGCAGCCTGGCCACAACATGTCCTTGCGACAAGACCTCGTCCCCTCTGACTGGAAAATGGATTGCGTAACACCGATTTTTAAGAATTATTGGTCCATTAGTCTGACTTCACTAGTAGGTAAGCTACTCGAGAGCAAATTAGACAAAATTGTGAGTTACCATGAAAGCCACTCATTTATTAAGGATTCTCAATATGGCTTCCGTAACAAGAGATCATGTTCGTTGAACCTATTTAACCTTTTATGAAGACCTCTTTCTCAGCTTATAAAGTAACCAAGTCACTGGACATATTCTATCTTGATTTTCAGAAAGCATTTGATAAGTTCCACACCATAAATTACTTAATTTAAAAAGCAGCTAGGTATTGACGGTAAAGTATGCCAATGGACTGCATGTTGGTTGAACAACAGACAGCATAGAGTGACTATAGATTGATTTAACTCAGAGTGGATGCCCGTCACTAGTGGTGTCCCTCAGGGCTCGGTTCTTGGCCAGTTATATCAATGACGTTGACGTTAGACTCGGTAATCTTTGTAGTAAATTTGATGACACAAGACTGGTAATTATGCCGTCACTGATGAAGACACAGCCTCCAAGAAGATTGCATGAAATGTCAGGTTCTCCATTTACTTAATGTAGATAAGTGTCAGGTTTTCCAGTTAATTGGTACAAAAATAGTTTGATTATGAAAGCGTGGCGTTGAACTCAAAAGCGTTCAGTGTGCCGAGGCCTGGGTGTCAAAATTGTCAAACCTCAAATTTTCAAACCAATGCATTGATGCAACGAAATGAATAAAATGCTTGTCTTCATGAAGATAAACTTTTCTTTGTTACAAATGAAGATGTAATACTTACAATAGCTTGGTCAGACCCCATTTATAATATGCGATACAGTGTTGGTCTCCCGACTAGGCAATGCACATTGCTAAATTAGGTGTGCGACAAAATGTGTGCTCCAAAATACTCACTGGCTTTACTAATGTGGACCAAAACCCAAATCCAAATTGTTTTGATTGATGACACGTTCAGACGAGAAATAATGGCACACAACATTCGTTATAGTAAGTGTAAACAAGTTAGTTAAGGGCGAGAATGGAATAAACTACATCCTTCAGCGTCCAGTGCAGTAAGATTGATTCATTAAAAATCAGCTCGACCGCCAGTTCCTCCAACTTGATAAATAAAAACAAAAACTAAAAACGTGATAAGGACAAGATGGGTCGGTTTTTATTTTTTTCCTGTTGTCAGTTAGATTATATTTGCTAATCCCTAATCCTACGCCCCAACGCCGTAGCGTTGGGCGAACCCACTTCCCTCCCCAGAAGGCACCCTTCCTCTCTGTCAGCCCTCCCATACTTAGGTAGGCTACTCGTTCCGTTGTGTATATAAGGAGAATTGTAAAACATTGTAACTACTTATACTCTTCCTTTACACCACTGGAGATGGTGGCAGTGTCCACCAGAAACTGTTTGGTAAAAAATATAACTATCGTCTGCCAGTGTGGGTTTTATTTATACATCAGAAATCACGTCAGTGTGATTAGCCGCTCTTTTTGTTTTTGATTTTTTGATTTTTGGATTTTTGGTCCTGAGTATTTTCTTCATAATAGTTTTTTTTTTTCTGGCCATGCACGTAAACAGTTATTTTTCTATTTTGGTGCGTGAGAATGTAGGGAGATTTTGCCAAAAAAAATCCTTGCATATTTTACTTCGATGATAAAAAAAATATCGCATAAGTGACGAGAGATGTTGTTGATTTGTCCTCTAGGGTAGGGTACGGGCTGGTGAGCCCGTCAGAGGATGTCGTCAGTTTACCAGGAGTTTATCGAGGAGGTGGAATTTTGCCACCACCTCTGCCAGGGTGGAGTCTTGGGTGAGGCTCACTCGCTCTGCTGCTGTCTGGGGAAGCGAATTTCATAATTTTCGTGTTCTACTTTCATTGGTTCATTAATTCTTCATCATCACTTTCTTCGTCCATACAGTCCTTCCATTCATGTTAGATTTCTTTGTCTTGTGTGTTTAAAATGTTTTGTGACGTGCGTGTTTTCTTCCTCCTTTCTTTTATCTTCTTTGTCATTGTATCTCCTTTTTTTGATGGGGGGAGTATTTCGTTGGGGACTTATTTCTTTCTCTTTTGTCTTCTTCATTTCCTTGTTCTCATTCATTTGTATTTATTTCATCTCTTATACGTCTTTTAGTGTATTTTTCTTGTTTTTCATCTTTATACTTACACATTTATTTATATTTTCCTCCTTGTTTTCATCCAATTGTCTATGTCTTGAATATTTTTCTTGCCTCGTTTTTTCATTTACTAATATTGAGGAGTTTTTTCTTTCTTTTGTTTCCTTCCATCTTCGTCGTCGTTCGCCTCCATCTTCCTCCTCTCCTCGCTCCCGTGACTCCCCTCTGGCTTGTCTGTCCTTCCTCTCCCATCCTCTCCTCGCTCCTGTGACTCCCTCTGGCTTGTCTGTCCTTCCTCTCCCATCCTCTCCTCGCTCCTGTGACTCCCTCTGGCTTGTGTGTCCCTCGTGTCCTTCCTCTCCATCCTCTCCCTCGCTCCTGTGACTCCCCTCTGGCTTGTCTGTCCTTCCTCTCCCATCCTCTCCTCGTCCTTGACTCCCTGCTCCTGTGACTCCCTCTTGTCCTCGTGTCCTTCTCTCCATCCTCTCTCCTGTGACTCACTCTGGCTTGTGTGTTCTTCCTCTCCCATCCTCTCCTCGCTCCTGTGACTCCCTCTGGCTTGTGTGCCCCACTCTTCATCCTCTCCTCGCTCCTGTGACTCCCTCCTGGCTTGTGTGTCCTTCCTCTCCCATCCTCTCCCCTCGCTCCTGTGACTCCCTCTGGCTTGTGTGTCCTTCCTCTCCCATCCTCTCCTCGCTCCTGTGACTCCCTCTGGCATCTGTCCTTCCTCTCCCATCCTCTCCTCGCTCCCGTGACTCCCTCTGGCTTGTGTGTCCTTCCTCTCCCATCCTCTCCTCGCTTCCGTGACTCCCTCTGGCTTGTCTGTCCTTCCTCTCCCATCCTCTCCTCGCTCCTGTGACTCCCTCTGGCTTGTCTGTCCTTCCTCTCCCATCCTCTCCTCGCTCCCGTGACTCCCTCTGGCTTGTGTGTCCCTCGTGTCCTTCCTCTCCCATCCTCTCCTCGCTCCCGTGACTCCCTCTGGCTTGTGTGTCCTTACTCTCCCATCCTCTCCTCGCTCCTCGGTGACTCCCCTCTGGCTTGTGTGTCTTCCTCTCCATCCTCTCCTCGCTCCCGTGACTCCCTCTGGCTTGTCTGTCCTTCCTCTCCCATCCTCTCCTCGCTCCTGCTGACTCCCTCTGGCTTGTGTGTCCTTCCTCTCCCATCCTCTCCTCGCTCCCGTGACTCCCTCTGGCATCTGTCCTTCCTCTCCCATCCTCTCCCTCGCTCCTGTGACTCCCTCTGGCTTGTGTGTCCTTCCTCTCCCATCCTCTCCCTCGCTCCTGTGACTCCCTCTGGCTTGTCTGTCCTCGTGTCCTTCCTCTCCCATCCTCTCCCCTCGCTCCTGTGACTCCCTCTGGCTTGTCTGTCCTTCCTCTCCCATCCTCTCCTCGCTCCTGTGACTCCCTCTGGCTTGCCTGTCCCTCGTGTCCTTCCTCTCCCATCCTCTCCTCGCTCCTGTGACTCCCTCTGTCTTGTCTGTCCCTCCCAAGCTTTGTGTTCTTCCTCTCCCATCCTCTCCTCGCTCCTGTGACTCCCCTCTGGCTTGTCTGTCCTTCCTCTCCCATCCTCTCCCCTCGCTCCGTGACTCCCTCTGGCTTGTGTGTTCTTCCTCTCCCATCCTCTCCTCGCTCCCGTGACTCCCTCTGGCTTGTCTGTCCTTACTCTCCCATCCTCTCCTAGCTCTGTGACTCCCTCTGGCTTGTCTGTCCTTCCTCTCCCATCCTCTCCTCGCTCCTGTGACTCTGGCTTGTCTGTCCCTCGTGTCCTTCCTCTCCCATCCTCTCCTCGCTCCTGTGGCTCCCTCTGGCTTGTCTGTCCCTCGTGTCCTTCCTCTCCCATCCTCTCCTCGCTCCTGTGACTCCCTCTGGCTTGTCTGTCCTTCCTCTCTCCATCCTCTCCCTCGCTCCTGTGACTCCCCTCTGGCTTGTCTGTCCTTCCTCTTCATCCCTCTCCTCGCTCCTGTGACTCCCTCTGGCTTGTCTGTCCCTCGTGTCCTTCCTCTCCCATCCTCTCCTTGCTCCTTTGGCTCCTCTGGCTTGTCTGTCCCTCGTGTCCTTCCTCTCCCATCCTCCTCGCTCCCGTGACTCCCTCTGGCTTGTGTGTCCCTCGTGTCCTTCCTCTCCCATCCTCTCCCTCGTTCCTGTGACTCCCTCTGGCTTGTCTGTCCCTCGTGGCCTTCCTCTCCATTCTCTCCTCGCTCCTCCTTCATCGCTGCCGTCTCCTCCATCTCTCCGCTGCTCGTCTTTCTCGCTTTTATTTACTGCATATTCCTGCCGGGCGCTTCATCTTCCATCTACGTTTGCATCTTCTTCTTCTCTCTTCCCATCTCCGTTCCATCTCCTCCTCCTCCTCCTCTTTTCATCTGTTTCAATCTCTTTCTTCTTCTTCTCTTTCTTCCTCATCCCTTATTTCCATCTCCGTTTCCATCTCAATCTTCCCTCTCTTTCCTCTTCTTCCTCTTCCTCCTCCCCAGCCGCTTGGATCTTTGTATTTTAAAAGCCTCAAAAATCATAACAAACCCACCGCAATAGCAGAAATACAGTATCCGAATCTCTTTTAATAGCCTTAGATTGTGTCATTAAGAGTAATTTGTTCTCTTAACGGTTTACTGTTTTGTACTATTCTCATTTCCTTCTTGCCGCTCATTGCGTTTGTTTTATATTAATTTTATCAATATCCTTTTTATATAACTTTCCTTATTGTTTTCCAGTGTCTTGGTTTTATATTAATTTCTCACTTCTTTTCCTTTTCTGTTTTCTCTTATTTACTTTTCTCCTCTGTTATATTCATTTTATAATTTTCCTTTCATCCTTTTTTCCCTCAAAGAATTTTTCCCGTTTTTATTTAAAATAACTCCACAGTCGAACGTGTGTGTGTGTGTGTGTGTGTGTGTGTGTGTGTGTGTGTGTGTGTGTGTGTGTGTGTGTGTGTGTGTGTTTTGAATATAATTTATGAACGGAAAAGGTATGAGCCAAAATAAGAATTACAGTCATAGCCTATACTGAAAAAATAAACATGAACGTAACATAAAAAAGAAAAAGTAATCGGTACTCTCTCTCTCTCTCTCTCTCTCTCTCTCTCTCTCTCTCTCTCTCTCTCTCTCTCTCTCTCTCTCTCTCTCTCTCTCTCTCTCTCTCTCTCTCTCTCTCTCTCTCTCTCTCTCTCTCTCTCTCTCTCTCTCTCTCTCTCTGCGAACACAATTTCTTTTTTCTATCATTTGACATTCAGGCATCTATCTCAGCCCACCATGGACGAAGGAGGTGGGAGGGAGGAGGAAGAGAGATGAGACCGAGGAATAAGAGGAAAGGAGGATGAAACGATATAAAATTAGGAAGAAAAGGATAGGTGTGAGGAGATGGGGAAGAAGAGAAAGAGGGAGAAGGAGAAGGAAAGGGAAATGAAGGAGGAGACTGGAAAGATGGAAGCAAGGAAGGAAAATAGTGAGGGAGAGTAGAACAAGGGAACCAGAGAGATGGTGGAGGAGAAAGAAGGAGGGAGGAGGAGGGAGGAGGTCTGTGGGGTGGAAAAGATTATATGAAGATACACTCAAATAAACTAACAAATGTGGCAACGAATGAAAGAATAAGAGGAAATAAGAATAGAGAGAGTGGGGTGTGAGGGTGTGAGTGTGAGAGTGAAAGGTGAGTGTGTGTGTGTGTGTGTTTGCCGTTCCAAAATCTAACTCTTCCGTGACTTCTGGCATCTAGCCAAAAGAAACATCTCCTCAACTTCCTTCTTCATCTTTCCCTCACTCCTCAGTCTGGCCTTCCAACACTGCCGTCTCATCTATCTCTAAAGGCTGAGACTCTTCTCAAACTTTTCTAAAAAAGGCTCCACTCCTGGACGATTCTGGGCATATTCCTCCTACTCATCCCCCTCTGACTCTTTATATGCCTGTTATAAAAGATTCTTCAAAATGATGTTTTCTATGCCCTCTCTCTGGCCTCAATCCTCCAGAAGAACTTATGGACCTGATGGAGTGCCTCCTATTGTCCTTAAAAACTGTGCCTCCCGTGCTGTCACTTTCCTGCCTGGTCAAACTCTTTTCGCCTCTGCCTGTCCAACATCTACCTTTCACTTCTTGCTGGAAGTATGCCTTCATACAGCCTGTACCTAAGCAAGGGTGACCCGCTCCAATCCCACTCAAACTACCGTCCTATTTAGCTACTTTCTTGTCTTATCTAAAGCTTTTGAATCAATCCTTAACAGGAAGATTCAAAAGCACCTTTCCACTTCTGATATCTATCTGATCGCTTTCAGATATAGGGTTCCGCAAAAGGCGTTCTACTTTGGTGATCTCCTATATATGTAACTGACTCTTGGTCATCCTCTCTTAGCCGTTTTCGGTGAAACTTTTTGCTATTACGCTGGACATATCAAAAGCTTTTGATAGGGTCTGGCACAAATCTTTTGCTTTCTAAACTTCCTCCTACGGTTTCTGCTCCTTCTCTGTACCTTTATCTCCAGTTTCCTTTCTGACCCGTTCTATTTTCTGCCGTGGTAGACGGTCACTGTTCTTCCCCTAAATCTATTAACAGTGGTGTCCCACAGGAATTTCTGTCCTATCTCCCACTCTTTTCTGTTTGTTCATTGATGATCTTCTTTTCCAAAACAGAACTGTCCTATCCATTCCTACGCCGATGATTCCACATCTGCATTATTCAACTTCTTTTAATAGAAGACCCACCCTTCAGGAACTTAACGACTCAAGGCTGGAGGCTTGCAGACATGTAGCCTCAGACGCTTATTATTTCCGATTGGGGCAAGAAGAACTGGTGATACCTTCAGCACCTCAAAACTTCAGTTTCTCCACCTATCCTCGACTTCCAATCTTCCAAACAACTTCCTCCCCTATTCTTTGACAACACCCAGCTATATCTGCCTTCCTCAACACTAAAGCATCCTCGGTCTATCCTTAACTCAAAAATCTCAACTGGAGAACTTCATATCTCATCTCTTGCCTAAATCAAAGCTTCCTCCGAGGCTGGGCGTTTCTGCCACCGTCTCCGCCAGTTCTTCTCCCCTGCACAGTTGCTGTCCATATACAGGGTGCTTGTCCGCCCTCTGTATGGAGTATGCATCTCATGTGTGGGGGCTCCACTCACTTGCAGCTCTTCTGGACAGAGTGGAGGCAAGGCTCTTCGTCTCATCCAGCTCTCCTCCTCATACTGATTAGTCTTTACCTCTTCTAGAATTCCCGCCGCAATGTTGCCTCTCAATCTTCTATCGATATTTCCCACGCTGAGCTGCTCTTCTGAACTTGCCCTTTGCTAACTGCATGCCTCCCCCTCCACTTTTGCTGCACTCGACTTTCTACTCATGCTCATCCCTATACTGTCCAAAACCCTTATGCAGGAGTTAACCCTAGCATCTTCACTCTTTCATCCCTCACTTCAAGTAAACTCAGGAACAATCTTCCTTCATCTGTATTTCCTCCTGCCTATGACTTGGGAACTCTTTTCAAGAGGAGGATATCAGGACACCTCTCCTCCCAGAAACTGACCTATCTTTCAGCCACCTCATGGATTCTTTTTAGGGCAGCGAGTAGTGAGCTTTTTTTTTATTAATGTTTACTTTTTGTGCCCTTAGTAGGCTGTCTCCTTTGCTGTAAAAAAAAAAAAAAAAGTTCAGTGTCCATAATAGAAACATGATCACGGGACGAGTTTGATTTTTTTTATGCAATTTCACTCCTAAACAACTGTACGTGAAATCAATAATGACCTCAGACGCTTATTCCAGTTACAGGCGACGGCTTGCTTACATATAAATTGGTGTTCGTTGCCTGACCTCCATCACCATGAGCCTTCACACAATTAGCTGAAGCGAGAAAACAAAACCAGCGTGCTAGCATTTCTTCTTCGTCCTCGTTTCTTATCGCCTCCTCCTCCTCCTCCTCCTCCTGTTCCTCTCTATGATGCCTTTTAACTCTCTCCTCTCGCTTCTCCTCATTCCTCTTTATACAGAACTATCCCACTTCCACTACCTCCACCCACTCCTCCTCCACTTAATTTCATTACCTCCTCCTGTTCCTCTTTTACAATGCTGTAACACTATCTCCCGCCTCCTCTTATCCACCCAGAAGATGCAGCTGTAGCCGGACTGTTGCCACCTGCACCCCAGAGAGCCCTGACCACACTCCCCTGTCCCACCTCTGCGGGGGTCGTTTACTGCCCATACAAGCACAGCGTGGGGGAAAACAATTGGTCCGTTCGCATGACTGGCGTCTGTCCCTATCACCGCTACAGTTTTGATTTCCCCTTCACTTCCCCTGGCCAGAGGAGCGACTTAGTAGCGTCAACGCTAATTTGCAAAGAGAATTTGACGTCTGAGAATGTTGAGGAGAGTTATTAAATTATTAGGAAGGAGGAACAGGAGGGAGGAGGAAAGAAATGTGAAACTAGGAGGAAGAGGAAGAAGATAGTGAAATTATGGTTGGGAGTATGGATAGTTATGTAGTTGGAGGAGCAGCAGAGTGTTAGGAGGGAGAGTGGGGAGGGAACTAAGGAACAAGGAGGAGGAGGAGGTAGGTAGGTCAAAACAAGGTCAGAAGGAGGAGGAAGGGGTGAAGTGATAGTTACGTGGTTGGAGAAGGCGAGGGAAAGGGTTATTTGTATATTATAGAGAGGAGGGTGGGAGGGGAGAGAGAAACAGGAAGGGAGGAAGTAGTGATAGATTATGAAGTTGAAGAGAGAAAAAAGAAAGGAGAAAGGGAGTAAGGGGGGAATAGCCGATCCTAAAGGGAAGGGGGGGAGGGAGCGCAAGAGGAGGAGGAAGGGGAGACAGTTGTCAGAAGTCAAGGAGAGAACCCGTCTGTGAAGGCTGTAGGGACGGTGTGGAGGCATGCAGAGACACTTGTCGTTCAGGTGACAGCAGTGAGTGTCGTGCACTGTGGTTAAGTTAAGGCTCTGAATCTGTTGTTGAGGCTCAGGAGCTTGATGTTTTTTCAAGGGTCAGGATCTGTTTTAATGCTAGTATGTGTATTGCATTGTTTACTTGTACCCTAACCAGCTAATAACTCACTCCAGCAGCCATTCCTGGGGTCCACGTCCACCCAACAGCTTCCTCTTCTGTACCTCCATTATAATAATAATAATAATAATCCACATAATGTTCATCCACCCAATCAACTGCCATGTCGTTGATTACCTGCGTATTGTTTTTTTTCTCACCAGTCCAAATCATTCCACCTATTTTAAGAGGTTTATTACCACATCCACCACTAGCATCCCCTGATGTCCCTCCACCAGTGCCCCCACTTGTGCAGTGCTATTCCTTTCCTGCTCTGTATAATCCACCAAGCCCTCACCTTAGGAAATTCCACCTCCACACTCTTAAAGAAGACTCGCAGTGTAGTAGTTTAGTCTGTCTATTTAGTATTTGATTTTGAACAATAACTGAAAAGTCAGAATGATTAAATCACTGATTCTGATGACTGATACCGATTGACTGATTGAGTCCGACTCACCGTAAAAAAAAAAAAAAAAAAATCTGTGGACATGCCGCTCTGCAAATGTCGTCTTCGATAGTTTTCAAAGTACCGCAAAAAAGTACCGCAGGATTTTTTAGTGCGGCCCGCGGTAGTGCAGTATTTTCAGAAATTTTGCGGTAGTGCGGGATCTGGATCTGGATAATAATGCGCAGGGCACCTGTATGGTGCATAACACGCATATGTGTTGGCTGTTGGGGGGACGGGGGAGCCGAGTGTGCAGGGGAGGGAAGTGAATCAAGTGTAATTGTTACTGTTGGTGTGTTGTGGTGACAAGTGAGTGTGTATTTGTTTTTTGAATGAGTCTATTGTATCGCAGTCTAAAATCTGTTGAGGGAGGCTGTTCCAGTCACGTATGGTGCGTGGAAAGTATGAGTGCTTGTATGCGTCAGTGTTAGTATGATATGTTTGGTATTTATGGATGTGTGTGTTACGAGCACGTTGACTGTTTGCCTTGTGTAGGTATGTTTGTGGGTCAATGTCAATGTGAGTGTTTGTGATCTTGTACATAAGTGCAAGTCTGCGTGTTTGTCTGCGTATGTGAAGAGGTTCCATGATTATCTGTTGTTTGATCCGTGTTGTGATGCCAGGCGTTCGAGTGTAAGTGTTTGTAATGAATCTAGCCGCCTTGGTGTTGATTTGTTCTAGCCTATCAGTGTTTCTGTGTGTGTGTAAGGATCCCACACCGTGGAGCAGTATTCAAGTGTTGGTCTCACAAATGTGTCATAAGCTATGTGTTTAATGTCAGGTATTCAGTTATGTAGATTCCTCCTCACGAACCATAGTGTTCTGTTGGCTGTGGCACTGATATGGTCTATGTGGGTGTTGAATTTCAAGTTAGTTGAGAGATGAATACCAAGGTACTTGCGTGTGTGAACTGATTCTAAATATGAATTGTGGAGACTGTAAGTGTGATGGATGAGGTTGTGCGCTCTGGTGAATCTTAATAGTTTGCTTTTGTCTGTTCTGAAGTGCATCTGCCAGGTGCGTTCCCACGGCTCGAGGGCGTCATTGTCGTTTGGCATGAGTGTGCAGTCGTCAGTAGTATTTACTGCTCTAAAGAGTAAAGTATCTTCGGCTTATAGTCTGTTGGAAGAGTTAGGCGTTAACAGTGGAAGATCGTTAATGTACAGGAGGAAAAGATAGGGCCTCGAACGGTGTCTTGTGGGACACCTGAAGAAACAGGGACAGTGTCGGATGAAGATCCGTCAAGAAAGAACACGTTGAGTCCTGTTAGTAAGAAATGCAGTGATCCAGTGAAGAATAGGTCCTGAAATACCGTAGTATTTTTCAATTTTAATGTCAGTCTTTTGTGCGGGACTTTGTCGAAGGCATTGGCAAAATCTAAACAATACTGTCAACTTGTTTAATGTCACGTCGGTCAAGTAGCCTCGAAATGTCGTGATATATAGTAATGAGGCAGTGCTATTCTTTCCTGCTCTGGTATAATCCACCAAGCCCTCACTTGCAAATTCCACCTCCACACTCTTAAAGAAAGACTCGCCACCCCCAAAGGCACTCTAGTAGTAGTTTAGTCTGTCTATTTAGTATTTGATTTTGAACAATAACTGAAAAGTCATGAATGATTAAATCGTACTGATCTCTGATGACTGATACCGATTGACTGATTGGAGTCCGACTGTTCTGTAAAAAAATTGTGATGTGCTGTTTGCAAATGTCATGTCGTCTTCGATAAGTTTTCAAAGTACTGTAAAAAGTACCTGCAGGATTTTTTAGTGCGGCCCATGCGGTAGTGCGTAGTATTTTCAGAATGTCTTGTGGTAGTGGATCTGATCTGATAATAATGCGTGTGCACCTGTATGGTGGCAACACGCATATGTATATTGTTGGGGATTGGGGAGCTGAGTGTGCAGGGAGGAAGTGAATCATGTACGATTGTTAGTGTTGGTGTGTTGGTGGTGACAAGTGAGTGTATTTGTTTTCTTGAATGAGTCTATTGTATTCGCAGTCTAAAAATCTGTTGAGGGAGTATTGTTCCCAGTCACGTATGTAGTGTGGAAAGTATGAGTGCTTGTATGCGTCAGTGTTAGTGGCGATATGTTTGGTATTTATGGATGTGTGTTACGAGCATTTGTTGGACTGCTCGGTTTGTGTAGGTATGTTTTGTGGGTCAATGTCAATGTGGAGTGTTTGTGGATCTTTTGTAGCATAAGTGTAAGTCTGTGTGCTTGTCTGCGTATGTGAAGAGGGGTCCATGTTTATCTGTTACTTTGATCCAGTTTGTGATGCTATATGTTCGAGTGTAATTAATTGTAATGAACCTGCTTGCCTTGGTGTTGATTTTACCTAATCTCATCAATGTTTCTGTGTGTGTATGATCCTCACACTGTGATGCAGTATTCCAGTGTTGGTCTCAAGTGTAACTCAACTATGTGTTTAATGTCAGGTGTGTAGCTATGTAAATTCCTCCTCAGGACCCTACCTCTAGTGTTCTGTGTTCTGTTATTGTGGCACTGATATGGTCTATGTGGGTGTTGAATTTCCACTTAGTTTGCTGAGATGGATGCCAAGGTACTTGTGTGTGTGTGAACTCGATTCTGTAAAATTTGAATTGGTGGAGAGTGTAGGCAGATGGATGGGGACAGTTTCTGGTGAATCTTAAAGTTTGTATTTGTCTGGTCGGAAGTGCATCTGCCAGGTGTCTTAACCGTTTTCTGAGGGAAGGTCCAAGCCGTTTTGCAGTAGTCTGCAGTCGTCAGGTAGTCTTTACTGTCGTCCAGAGAAACTATCGTCGGCAATAGTCTGTTGAAGAGTTAGGGCGTTACAGTGAAGACTCGTGTAAGTGAGGAAAAGATGGGGCCTCGAACGGTGTCTTGTGGGACACCTGAAGAAACAGGTGAGAAAATCGGATGAAGATCCGTCAAGAAAGAACACGTTATCCTGTTAGTAAGAAATGCAGTGATCCAGTGGAAGAATATAGGTCCTGAAATACCGTATTTCAATTTTAATAACAGCCTTTTGTTAGTGACTTTATTCGAATAGCATTGGCAAATCTAAAACAATACTGTCAACTTGTTTAATGTCATTGTCGGTCAAGTAGCCTCGAAATGTCGTGATATATAGTAATGAGTTATGATTCACATGAGTTGTTTAGGTCGAAAGTCGTGTTGTGAGTCAGTAAGGATGTTGTTTGTGTCAAGGTGATTCATTATGTGTTTGTGTATTATGTACTTTTTTTGTGATGTGGTTACTACCGCACTGGGGTCACCGCACTTGCTCAATTTCTTCTGGGCCTTCTGCACCACACGCCCCTGGAGGCCCTATCACATGGATGGAAGAGGTTCTCAGGGGATGACTCACATAACTTTGCCAATTCATTCTCTCCTGTTTTGTTCCTAGCCTTTTTTCTTATTTTTCTCTAGCTTACTTCTCAATAGTTCTGTTTGTATTTGACCTGTTCACTTCTGTACTTCCAGGTTACGGAAACGAGACTTGCACTCCTCTCCCTTTAATTGCCATCAGGCTCCGAGTCGCCCCTCCGTGAACGACTCGCTGATGGGGGACAGAGCTATGAAGGAAACACAGCCGGCATCGGTGAGTGTGGAGAATTTTACCTCGATAGATTGATGCAAGTTTTGCCTGCTGGAGACCACTTAGAGCGTTCACCTGGCCTCTGCAGGTGGGTGAGGAGAGCAGCCTGGACCAGCTCCCAAGAGGAGGTTGGACAGTGAGTCATGCACACAGTGTTATAGCATGTGGCAGCTACAGTCACTACAGGAGGACATTTTATAAAACTGGCATATGAAATACTGCTGCTGGCCAGAATGGAGGTCAGTATTATGGTATCCCAGCAAGTGTGCTCTTTACTTCTTTTAGTGTGATTTTGAAAACGCTTCTCTCAGCAGCCGAGAGGGAACGCTCAAGAGAAAGTGTCATTTCTATGCAAACCTTCCTGCAGGGGTGAGCTGAAAGGGGTGAAAATGTAGTTACCACGACTCCTTGGAGAAGAGAGACACCATTAGTAGTTTGTCTGTTGATGGAAAGCTTCACCAGTCATGCTGCTTGTACAGGGAGAAGGATGCCACTCTGGTGTTGTCCTCCAAGCTTCCTCTTTGCAATGGGTACTTGACTGCTAGCAGACCAAGTGGTCTTGTATGTGTGTGTGTGTGTGTGTGTGTGCGTGTGTGGGGTGTGTGTGTGTGTGTGTGTGTGTGTGTGTGTGTGTGTGTGTGTGTGTGTGTGTGTGTGTGTGTGTGTGTGTGTGTGTGTGTGTGTCTGGGTTGTGTGTGTGTGTGTGTGTGTGTGTGTGTGTGTGTGTGTGTGTGTGTGTGTGTGTGTGTGTGTGTGTTCACACAGGCACCTGAGTGCAATGCTTTAAAACTGGAAGGATTACATGATCTCCTTCCATCACACTTAAGCACATTCTGCTCTGATTCTTCTCTCTTTCCCTCCTCATGGCCTTCAACGTTTTCCAATAGAAAGTCTTCACAAGAAGTAAAGCCATTAAAATCACAGTATATTATTAGAAATAACTTTATATTTATTTAGCCTTTTTATGTACTGAGATGACACTATATATATTTTTACAACAAAGGAGACAGTTCAAGGGCATAAAAATAATAATGAAAAAGCCTGCTACTTGCTGCCCCTGAATGGAGTACAGAGGAGGACCATAAAGAGAGGGTCAGTTTCGGGAGGAGAGGTGGTCCTGACAACCCTCCCTCTTGAAAGAGTTCAAGTCGTAGGCAGGAGGAAATACAGATGAAGGAAGATTGGTTCCAGAGTTTACTAGCGAGAGGGATGAAAGAGTGAAGATGCTGCTTAACTCTTGTATATGGGACAGTATAGGGATGAGCTTTGATTAGAAAGTCATGTGAGGCAAGGCCGCGGGAGGGGGAGGCATGTAGTTGGTGTGTTCAGAAGAGCAGTCAGCGTGTGAAAAATATCGGATAGAAGACGGAAAAGAATGGCATTTTATTTATATGTATTATCGTAGCTGACGTAGGTAGTAGTAGTAGCAACAACAGCAGAAATAGCAGTAATATAGAAGGTAATAATTGTAAGTAGTAGTAATAGGTAGCAGTAGTGGCAGAAATAAAGCAGTAATGATTTCTAAGATAGTATAGTGAAACCATTTTAAAGCCTTTAATCTTTTCCTCCCATCTGATTTGAAACACATCAATCCCAACACTTGTCCCTTCCTCCTCTGTGTGCTAGCTACATGAGGAAAAAAATAGGTGTTGGGACCAAAGTATAGAGCAGAGGGAGTGACATAACCTTGATGAACCCAAACGCCTCCAATGGACTCTGCTAAAATGGTTTCACTTAGTAGTGACCCAAGTGGTTGTATATGCTTAGTAAGGTCTGAAACTCTCTCTCTCTCTCTCTCTCGTCTGTTCACAGGACCCACAGGATGTCTCCCACAGAATGTTTAGCATAAACCCACAGACACATGCCCCCAGATAGATAAGACCTCCTCCCTTACCTCTCAGTGACCTGTACCCTATTAGAAATGTGTGTGTGTGTGTGATTACCTGGTTGTAGTGTGGCACATTGATTTGAGCTTAAACTTGTATTACATGTCTTCATATCTGCTTTTAGTCCAATTCTTGCTTTGAATTCATGGTCTGTGTGTCTCTGTGTGTGAGACAGAGAAAGCATCTCCTCTCCCTTCCCACCCAGGCTTTGCATCAGACAGAACAATAAAACAATATCAAGAAATATGTTAATAAATGAAATAAGAAAATAACTGTGGTGTAAGTCCCTTTCTCCCTAGAGAGAGAGAGAGAGAGAGAGAGAGAGAGAGAGAGAGAGAGAGAGAGAGAAAGAGAGAGAGAGAGAGAGAGAGAGAGAAATTCTAAGTTTCCTTTTCAAAATTCATAAAGGAGGAGGAGAGAATGGAAGGAAACCAGATGGGAAACATGGAAACGAAGGAATAGGAAAGGAGGAGGAGGAGGAATGGAGATGTAAAGTAGGAAGGAAACAGAGCAGAACAGGAGGTGCAGAGAAGCTGATGCAGGGGAATGATGGAAGAATATTTACAGGACAGAAAACAGGAAGAGGAAAAAATTAGAAGACTGCTAGAAAAACATAAAATTAATAAAAAGGAGAGCAAAAGAGAGGAAATAGGAGAAAGGGAGGAGGATTCAGAAGGAAATGGAAATGAAACAGTGAGAAGGTAAAGAGAGGGTTATGGAGGAAGAAGGAGAAACAGTAGAGAGAAAATATAACATATTAGGAAGAAGAAAATTAAGGAAAAATGGTATAAAAGTGGAGAGGAAATGATAAACAAAGAGGAGACATGAGGGAAGGTTGATATCAGAAAGGAGGCAACATGAAACAGAGAACAGAACAAAATATAAATAAATTAGGAAGATATAAAGCTATGGAGTTTGAATCATGCACACCACTACAATACTCGTTACTACATTACTACTATTACTACGCCAATGCTATTAAGGCAAATACTCATCATACAAATATCATCTACATAAATACTACTACTACTACTACTACTAAGCAAATACCACTACTACTACTTTAATGAGATTTTCTATTCTCGTGTTTCTATTACCTCTCTCAGTCCCAATATCGTCCTCTGCGTGTAAGTGAAACACACAAGAAATTAATCCACAAGTCAAGGTGAGGGTATTCACGCCGGCTGCCTGAGATTGGAACCTGCGACCAGACGTGACGGAGAGCCTACTCCTGTTTGAGTTCGGCTGTGAGTGGCACCCTACCTGCTAAGTGGGTTTTGGGAGTTCTTCGTTCATCAGGCATAATCGCCGCACTACAGTACTACTATTACTACTACTACTACTACTATTACCACGGCTACTGTTACTATAATTCTTGGTCCTGGGCAGAGGTAAGTCTTGGTAACATCCTGCCTCTGCTGCTTGCTTGATAAAGTCTTGATTCCTGAGCTTCTACCACTGTTACTGTCTCCTGCTGGCTGGCCACCTCACCTGTGCATGGAAAGAGGTGTAATGAGCGTGTGTGTGTGTGTGTGTGTGTATTTGCTTAGTTGTATTTACCTAGTTGTAGCTTTTACAGGGCCTGGGCTTACGCTTGTGTGGTCCTGTCTCCGTATCTGTATTTGTCCAACTTTTCCTTAAAGCTTTGCACACTCTCGCTGGTACTACATCCTCACTTAGTCTGTCCTAAACCTGTATATTTCTTTCCGAAGCTTATTTCTTTCTCTCACATCCTCCTTTCCTCAATTTTTACTATGTCCTCTTGTGTTCCTGGTGTTTATTCCTTCATTATCTACTTCTTCCATTTTGCTCAATAATTTATAAATTTGTATTAGGTCTCCTTCTTTCTTTTGTTCCAGTGTTGGTAGGTCCATTTCCTTTAATCTTTCTTCATATGTCAATCCTCCAGTTCTGGAACCATTTTGTTGCCATTCTTTGTATTCTTTCTATTTTTTGTGTGTTTCTTCCATGGGAGACCACACCGCCTCCACATACTCCAATTTTGGCCTAATCATAGTGGTTATTAACTTTTTCATCATATTCTAACCCATGTAGTGGAATGCTAATCCTTTATTTCTCACCATTTTATACGTATCACCGAATATCCTATTAACATGACTCTCAGGCTGTTGATTATCTTGTATTGTCATCATCATCATCATTTCATCGACGCCTGCTCCTAGGAGCTCCTCCAGGGATTGGCCACGGCAGAAGAGCTTCCATCTTTCTCTATCCAGACACTCCCTCCGTGCCTGCTCAAAGTTTCAAAGATCTTTCCCTCTCTTCCTAACGTACTCTTGCATCCTATCCCTCCATTTCACTGAGGTCGTCCTCTAGCATTTCCTCAATCTATCTCTCACACCACATACACATCCTGGTCATCTTACTCTCCTCCATTCGCTCCATGTGGCCAAACCACTTTAAAGTCTGTCGCTTCACTTCTTCCACCACTCCACACTTCTTCCCTTCACCCCCGTGACACATTCCAAAAGGCTTGTACATACTTTCATTACTCATTCCATCCATTCTACTCACACCACAAGCGCTCCTCAAATAACTCATTTCCACTGCCTGCACTCTAGACCTCTGACTTTCATTTCAGGCCCACTTTTTACTTGCATATGTGAGGGTTGGTACTATTATTGTATTTCTCAAATCCCCTTTACCTCCATGCTCACACTTCTGCCAGTCATGATTCGTCCCAAAGACCCTACCACCCGTCTTCTTTGCAATACCCTTTCTCTTATCTCTCCCTCCGTACCACCATGCCTACACATAACTGATCCAAGGTACTTAAACTCATATATATCTCTCTCTCTCTCTCTCTCTCTCTCCGTTTTTCCACTGCCAAAGATCGTAAACTGCAGAGGTGGTGGTGTCGCTTTTTTCAAAAAGCTATTTGCATCCCACTGACAAAACACCAAGAAACAGTAACGTTGAACATTTGTGCAAAAAGAGTAAACACATAGCAAAAGTCAATTTAAATATATCTGTCACCTACAGGCCTCCGGGGCAATCACTGATGCCGATCTTGAAATGTATTGTCTTAAGGCAGTCACTCAACAGCGACTCACTGATATTAGGAGACTTTAACCTCCCCCATATCGACTGGGCAACACTGTCGGGTAGCCCAGCTGTTGTCATTGATAAGTTTGAAGCAAAAGGCAACACCCAGCTGTTGTCATTGAAAAGTTTGAAGCAAAAGGCAACACCCAGCTGTTGTCATTGATAAGTTTGAAGCAAAAGGCAACACCCAGCTGTTGTCATTGATAAGTTTGAAGCAAAAGGCAACACCCAGCTGTTGTCATTGATAAGTTTGAAGCAAAAGGCAACACCCAGCTGTTGTCATTGACAAGTGTGAAGCAAAAGGCAACACCCAGCTGTTGTCATTGGTAAGTGTGAAGCAAAAGGGAACACCCAGCTGTTGTCATTGACAAGTTTGAAGCAAAAGGCAACACCCAGCTGTTGTCATTGATAAGTGTGAAGCAAAAGGCAACACCCAGCTGTTGTCATTGATAAGTGTGAAGCAAAAGGCAACACCCAGCTGTTGTCATTGATAAGTGTGAAGCAAAAGGCAACACCCAGCTGTTGTCATTGATAAGTGTGAAGCAAAAGGCAACACCCAGCTGTTGTCATTGGTAAGTGTGAAAAAGGCAACACCTAGCTGTTGTCATTGGTAAGTTTGAAGCAAAAGGCAACACCTAGCTGTTGTCATTGAAGTGAAGCAACAGGCAACACCCAGCTGTTGTCATTGATAAGGTGGAAGCAAAAGGCAACACCCAGCTGTTGTTGATAAGTGTGAAGTAAAGCACAAACACCAGCTGTTGTCATTGATAAGTTTGAAGCAAAAGGCAACACCCAGCTGTTGTCATTGGTAAGTTTGAAGCAAAAGGCAACACCCAGCTGTTGTCATTGATAAGTGTGAAGCAAAAGGCAACACCCAGCTGTTGTCATTGATAAGTGTGAAGCAAAAGGCAACACCCAGCTGTTGTCATTGGTAAGTGTGAAGCAAAAGGCAACACCCAGCTTATGTCACTGGTAAGTGTGAAGCAATAGGCAACACCCAGCTGTTAACTCGCTAGGCATTGCTTCTGTTTCCCAGCTTTTTTCCTTCTTACTTTACTGTCACCTTTCTCTTATTTTTCATATCCATGTCTACTCATCGAGGCGACTTTGTGTGGACCTATTTCAATTTTTTCCCTTGATGCTCATTTCGTGGAACTCAATTATAATAATATTAGCACTGATTGGAGTTGGAAGAATTGGAGTCGATTTCTGATCAGTTCATAATATAATGGACCCCGAGAGAGAGAGAGAGAGAGAGAGAGAGAGAGAGAGAGAGAGAGAGAGAGAGAGAGAGAGAGAAACTGAAAAAAAAAAAAAATAACCGCCACACACCCACAGTACTCACCCACATCTCCCATATATACACTCCCTTACACTCCTCTACCACCCACACCCACCCACACTCTTCCATGCCCCACACGACCCCTCTAACACCCTCCCCCCATAATCCCCTCCCCGACACACCCACGCGCCGCCAAACGAGTGACATCAACACGGCAAGCCCGCCGCGTCGCCCACCGCAACAAATGAAATTATAATTATCCGCCGAAACGAAGGCAAAGAACAGTCGTTCCCTCGCCGCCGCGCCGCTTTGCCGCTCGTTGTGCGGAATGGAAACGATGAACGCGACGCAAGGCGGCGAGAAATAAGGAACAGAAATGCGTTCGCGGGAAATACAAACAGCAACGGAACTGATGAACTGATGCGCGGCGTGGACGAGGTAATAGTAATAACAAGGGAGTGAAGTAATGATGGAATGGAAATATAATAACTATACATAATGGATAAATAGATAAGGAAAGAGGAAAAATATAAGGAATAAATAAAAATAAAGGGAGTGAGACTAAGTGAATGAAAGGGAATAAGGGAGTGAAATAAAGGGAAGTGAAATAATAATTAAATGGAAATACGTTACAAGAATGATAGGAAAAGGGATAACGAGATGCAATGAAAAAGAAATAAAGGTGTTGACGGAAAGTGTACCACGCAAACAATGAATGGATAAGGAAACTGAATAATGAAGTGAAATATATTATAAGATCGACAGGTGAGGCAGAACCTGCGTGTCTTCTTACATTTACAGTTCCGAATTCCTCGCACGTTCTTTTTTCTGCGCCACCGTTTTATTTTCCTTCTTCACACTCGGTAGGTTTATATATTTCTTCACGGCTGTCCGAACATACTCACATATACATATTTTCCTGCTCGTTTTTCCTGCGTCTCTAAGTCCCGTCACGATGGCTACACCACGATCCCTCTCTCCTCTCTCTGTCATCTTTGTCAGCCTCATTGCCTTCCTTCTTTTTTCCTCACTAAAAGTCTGTCTCCACGCTACACTTCCTCCCTTCATCCTCCCTTCCTTTCCATCCTTCACCCTTGTATCGTCTGCCTCATTTTCTCGTTTCGTCTGCCAGCTTCCCTTCTTACCCTCCCCTTCACAATTATTTCATTTCCTTCCTTCCTTTCATAACGTTTTCTTTGACTCACTCTCTAGTTTCCCTTCATCTTCTTTACTCTTCCCATCCTTTCTCCTCACTCTCTCCCTCACCATCCTAATTTAGTATACCAATCTCCCTTCTCACTCTCCTCACCCTCGTTTCCTTCATTGCTTCATCCCATCTCTTCGTCCGCCTTTCCTTCTCCCCTGACTGTAATTTTATGTACCTCTTCCACTCCTTTCAGTCTCTCTTCCTTCACTTTCCATGGCTCTTTGTCAGTTTCTCTTCCTACACTCGCCATGGTTGCACTTCCCTGCTTCATCGTTACTTTCACTGTAGTCTGTTCACTAAGTCTGACCCAAGCTGAGAACATAAACCCAAGCGTGTTCGTAAGCACAGTGCAGATTACCATGAAGTGCTGCGTGAGATAAACACAGACAGAGGTTAAAGAAAACTTGGAAGCCAAAGCAGTAGCCAATCAGCACTCAGCTTGCAAACACACTTAGGTTTATGTTGTCAGCTTGGGTCGGACTTAAGTGAACAGACTTTACATCATTCAGTTTCTTCGTTCCTTCTTGTGATCGTAAGTTTATATCCCACTTTCACTTCCCTCCGTCTTTCTCTTCCTCCATGATTTTCCTTCTCTGCCAAACACACTCCCTTACACCCTCGCCATCACACCATCAGTATCATCTGCTCGCGTCACTTCCTCTTCCCTCTCTCATCACCGGACACCATCTTCTCCCTTCAGCATCCTTCCCTCTACCTCCTCACCATCTTTCATCTCCCTCCATCACTCCTCATGCCATCTGTTCATCTCCGAGCCTCACTCCCTCCTTACTTCCTCACTATCAATTTTCATCTCCAGCTCCCTCTCTCCCTCCCTCCTGGCTTGCTATCTACCCTCTTCACTCCGTACACTACCATTTCATCTCGCAGCCTCACTCCCTTCCATTCTCTCGCTGCAGCATCAGCATCAACTCGACCTCATTCTTCACGTATCGTCAGCTCCACACACAACACGCCCTGACTACCGCCATTCCTATGCATACACGACCCCCTCCCTGCTTCTCCTCCTCCTCCTCTTTAATGCCAGGCCACAATACCTTCAGCCTGAATAATACTCTATCCACGCTAACTCTTCCACAATGTCTTGCCGATGCTAGGCTACCAACCACCAATTAGCCTTTCCAGCATCCACCAACCACACGCAGCCTGGTTTGGAGAGTGGGCGTGGTTTGCTTTTGGACTAGCCATTGGTATGCGGTTATTAAGGAGTAAAGGAGGAGCTTATACGCCGACTTAATATGAACAGAGTACCAACCGCAATGTTCTGATGCTCGCCTTTTTTTACACGTAGTTTCGTCTCGCAGTGATAATTTGCTCTCCGTATTTCGCTTCCCTTTTTTAGTATTCTGAAACTTTCGTTCTTTCCGGAGGTAATGTGCACGTTGGGTTGTGTCATTCCTTCACTGCTTATTCTTTTTCTTATTCCAGTTTTGTTGGTTCGTACCTTGTTTTATTTTTCTTCATTTTTGATTGGATTTATTCCTCTTTCTAGAGTATTTTCGATTCTTGACAATATCTTTTCCATGTTACTTCTTTCCTTGATTCTTCAGTAGGCCTCACCACCCAAGTATTAAAGTTTTTTTGAGTCTTGATTAGATATGTTAACGGAAAATGTTTGTGAATTCATTTAGCTGTGTGTGTGTGTGTGTGTGTGTGTGTGTGTGTGTGTGTGTGTGTGTGTGTGTGTGTGTGTGTGTGTGTGTGTGTGTGTGTGTGCGTGCGTGTGTGCGCTTAACTTTTGCCCTACGGACGCCTGAGTGCAGCGAGTTTACTGTAAAAAGCTCAAGAGTTGGCGGCCTAAGTTTTCAAGTTGTCTTGGACGGCTAAGTGGCGGCCACGGCTGGCAGGAGACGCCACACACACACACACACACACACACACACACACACACACACACACACACACTAACTAACTAACCGACTAACTTGCCCAAGGGTACAGACAGACATGTACACACTCGTGTGAGTGCAAAGGAAAAGGGAAAGAAAAATAAGGTGAAAATGACGAGGACGAGGAGTGGTAGAAAAAAAGAAAAAGTAATGCTTCACCTCGGGCCGGGAGGGGGCGGGGAGGGTGTGAAAAATAAAAGAATACGCTGCAAAGAATATATAAATAGCACAAAATAAATGGGAAGACAAATAATACAATAATAATTAATAATGATATTATGAAATAATAAAAATGACTGTAAATAATTAAGTAAAAAATAATGAAATAACTAAAATTGATTAATATTAAAAATAGTCAGTGGCATATAACAAACAAAAAAAATACAATAACACACTACAAATATATAAATAAAAGCCAGCAATCTCTCTCTCTCACATTAACTTTTTTTTTATTCTCTCCTTCTAAATGTCATTTCTTGCTCTCATTCCATCCTCTATCTTTTACACAACCAATCTTCTTATCAGCTAGATAGCTTGATAGATACATAGGTAGGTACATATAGAGATATAAACTGATGGGTGGACAGACAACCTGATTAAAAAGTTAGAGAATGAACAGATTAACAGACAGACAGACAATCAAGGGGAAACAAAGGCAAAAACAGAGACAGATCATTAAAAAGAAGGAAAGACCGGCAGACCATCAGACCGAGAGGAAAGTAAAGGTAAAACAATAAAGAAGTGTTGAAAGGAGGAGGAGGAGGAGGAGGAGGAGGAGGAGGAGGAGGAGAGGAATTAGGGCGTTCGTATGGAGAAGAAATGCATAAATAGGTAGGGAGGAAAAGCTAACGAGAGAGGGGGTAAGAGCGTGGGCATCCTGATCAAGGTGTGGGTTTCAGAAGTGAATACCCTAAAATGCTTCCTACCCTGAAAACATATGCAAAAAATATATAATAGTGAGTAATATACTAAATTATTTATATACAAGAGAAAAATAAGTGTGAAAAAATGCCTGTAATTATAATGCTAATGATGGCAATGTAGGCGTGCGTGCAAACATACATACACACACTGGACATATTCCTGTGGTGGTTTCGTGTTATGTGAGAACTTTTCTTTTCATGCAAAACTTTTCCTGGGAATGAGACAAAAATGAGAAAAAGACATACCCTCCTGACGTGACCCATTTATTTTTTCTTTCTCTTGTTGGTTTCTTTCTTTTTTCTTTTAGTTTCTCTTTTTCTTTTCCTATTTTTCCTTTGTGCGGTTCATATTCTCTTTTTTCTGTTGTTATTAATGTCAAACCAATTCCACTACCGTCCTCCTCTCTCTCTGTCTATCTATTTATCTATCTATCCCATTCTCTTCCTCTTTTTGCATTATTTATTCTATATATATATATATATATATATATATATATATATATATATATATATATATATATATATATATATATATATATATATATATATATATATATATATATATATATTATTCTATTATTGCTAGTTGTGGTGTCTTTTTTTTTTTTTTTTTTTTTTTTTTTTACGTCGTGGCCTATTGCGCCGGTAGGCTTCTTCCCGGTGGATCCTAATGCTCGGTCCAAGGCTTCTTCCCGGTGGATCCTGATGGTCGGTCCAAGGCTTCTTCCTGGTGGATCCTGATGGTCGGTCCAAGGCTTCTTCCCGGTGGGGCCTGATGGTCGGCCCAAGGCTTCTTCCCGGTGGGGCCTGATGGTCGGCCCAGCCCGTTCTGGCGCAGGCGAGTGTTTATAGTGGCGCCATCTTGCATTGGCTCGTGCTACCCTCTCGGAGCTCATCTTTAATCCTAGAATCTAGAGTCCGGGTTGATAGGTGGTCTTTTGGACAGCATGTGGGTAGTTCTATGCCACTCGGCGGCGGCTGAAAAATCCCAGCTTGGAGGCACCGGTCGGGGATTGAGCTCGCGTCGTCCCGAACGCGGCGCCGTCACGCTATCCATTCAGCCAACGCCTCCCCATGAACTACTGGTGCTCCCTCTGTTACTACTACTATCGTAACAACATCAACTACTACTATTACAGCAAGTTACCACTACTACTACTACTACTACTACTACTACTACTACTACTACTACTAAAACCTGTCCTTTCCCCTCACGGTAATTTTCCCTCCTATCTCTAACTAATACTTCAACAAAACTTTCTCAAACTTCCGCTTCCTTTTCTTCCCTCATTTCTTTCCTCCACTTCCTTACCTCAAGTCATCCTCCTCCTCCTCCTCTCCCTTCATGCCCGGTTTGCCTTTTATTTTTCTTCATCATTTCCTCCCGTTTGTTTTCTCTATCTCTGAGTACGCTCTTTTTCTCTCTCTCTGTTAGAGTCTCTTATATTCCATTTTCTAATCATTGTTTCTCTTTGCGTAGAATTATTGGAACTTTTTATTTACGTTATCTCTTCCTCCTCCATTCATCAAGTCTTTCTGCCTCCGTAGTTTGGTTTCCTACTTTTCTGTTATTCCATTCTTGTATTTTCCTTTTGTATATCAGTCTACTTTTCTTCAGTACTTTCTTTTTCTCCCGTTTTCCTTTCTTTATTAAATTCCTACCCAGTTTTTCCTCACTTCTCCATTCCTCTCCTGCATCATCCACCGTTTCATTCTCCATCCTCTAGTTTCTTCCATCGTTCTTCTATATTTCCTTCCTCTCGTTTTTCCTCCTTGGCTTTTCCTGTCCCTTCTTTTCTACTTGTTTAACTTTTCCTTGCCTCCTTCCATCTAAATATCTCTCGTTATATCTTCCCAACTTGCCTTTCCCCTCCCTTCTTCTCTACTTATTTTTCTCTTACTCTTCTCATTTTCCTCCCTTCTTTCCCACATGTTCTACTCTTCCTCTACCTCCTTCCCTCATCTCATCTTTCCTCCTCGCCTCCCCTCCCTTCCCCTCACTTATTGCAAAACTACCCAGACAATCCCCATCTGCAACCCTCCTTCCCCTCATTGCGGCCCCAGCATCACGCGACCCTCATCTCAATGTTTCTCTCCTCTCTTCTTCCCCTCTCCTCTCCTTGCTGCTTCTCCATCCTCTTCTTAATTCCCCTCGTCTGACTGCCACTCTCTCCCCTTCCTTCTCCTTTTCCTCTTCTCCTTGCAGTCTCACCCACTCTCTTCTTAAATTCCTTTAATCTCTTCCATTTTGTTTCACCATTCTCTTTTTTTCGTATATCGGTCTGTCATGTTCCCCTTTTCATCCTCTTTGTCTGTTCCTCTTCTTTTGGTTTCCATTTTCTTCACTTTCAACTTTTCTTACTTTACGTTTCCTCTTCTCTCCTCTTCTTTCCTTCAATTTTTCCCTCGTTTTCTTTGTGTTATTCAGTTTTATCTTCATATCACTTCCTTTTTCATTCTGGTTTTTCTCTCTCTATTTCACTAACTGACCCTCCGACTTTTCATTTTCTTCATTCCTCTCTTCTTCTCTCTTCTTTGTTTATCTTAATCTTCCTCCTTCTCCCTTTCAACTCTAGCACTCCCAATACATTTTCCCTTCAATCTTCTCCTCCTCTCTCTCTCTCTCTCTCTCTCTCACACACACACACACACACACACACACACACACACACACACACACACATTCGCTCACGCCTCACACGAATACATGTCACAATAAACACGTCCAATTTCGCTTCCTCCTTCTCTCCTTCTCCTCCTCATCCTCCTCTTCCTCCTTTTTTCCTATTCTTCCCATCCTTCCTTCATTCCTCCTCTCTTCCTCTCGCGTGAAAATCGTCCCCTCAGAGAAAGATGACAACAGCACCTTTCTCTTCACCTCCTCGCCTTCGTCCCTGCCCTCACTTTTTTAAAATAAATTTAGACTTTTTTAACACACACACACACACACACACACACACACACACACACACACACACACACACACACACACACACACACACACACACACACACACACACACACACACATTGCTTCGTGCCTTCAAAAAGTTGCAGGAAAAAAATATATACATTCAACAAAGAGAAAGAGAAAGATAAAAACTTGCATAACTGTGACACATGAAAACATACTTTCGTCGATTTAAAAATCAGTTCTCTCTGTCTGTCTGTCTGTCTGCCCTTGATACTCTTTTTTTCTACCTTTTTACCTTTCTCCAGCTCTTTAACTCTTCTTTCCTTTTATCCTTCTATCAGTATCTTCTATACATATCTCTCTCTCTCTCTCTCTCTCTCTCTCTCTCTCTCTCTCTCTCTCTCTCTCTCCCTTCTTCCATCTCTTTATCTTCTCCTCTATCTGTCTATCTCTCCTCTACTCCCCTTTTCTCTCCATATTTCTACTCTTTCTTTACCCTTTTGGGGCCACCGCCTACCCTTTGGGTAGGCGGTGGCTGAACAGACAGCAAGACGGCCCTGCTTTCAGGAGGACACGAGTTCAATCCCCGACCGGTGCCACCAAGCTGGGATTTTTCAGCCGCCGCCGAGTGGCTTAAAACTACCTACATGCTGTCCAGAAGACCACCTATGAACCCGGACTCTAGATTCTAGGATTAAAGATGAGCTCCGGGAGGGCAGCATGAGCCAATGCAGGATGGCGCCACTATAAACACTCGCCTACGCCAGAACGGGCTGGGCCGACCATAAGGATCCACCGGGAAGAAGCTTTGGACCGACCATCAGTATCCACCGGGAAGAAGCCTTCCGGCGCAATAGGCCAAGACGTAAAACAAAAAAACAAAAGAACAAAAAAATAAATAAATCACTCTGCCTCCCCTCGATCTATCGTTTCTTCCCTCCGTCTCTCTACTACTCTACCTTGCTACCCTCTTCCTCTACCTTTCCCTCTACCACCTTCTTCATCTGTATCTTTTAGTCTCTATCCATCCTTTCTCTCCCTCTCTCCCTCACAGCCTCCGGCCACACACACAGCGCCTTTACAGGAGGCGGTAGCTGAGTGGATAGCGTGACAGCGCCGCGTTCGGGACGAAGCGAGTTCAATCCCCGCCCGGTGCCACCAAGCTGGGATTTTTCAGCCACCGCCGAGTGGCTTAAAACTACCCACATGCTGTCCAGAAAACCACCTATCAACCCGGACTCTAGATTCTAGGATTAAAGATGAGCTCCGGGGGGCAGCATGAGCCAATGCAAGATGGCGCCACTATAAACACTGGCCTGCGCCACAACGGGCTGGACCATACCATCAGGCCCCTCCAAAACAAGACTACCGGCGCCACAGGCGAAGATGTAAAAAAAAAAAAAAAAGAAAAGAAAAAAAGGACGAACACGCGCGGCAACAAATTCCGTATCGGGCCGCGCCTCGCCGCCGATCGGTTGATGGGCGGCGGGACGCTTATGATTGTGGCGGGTTGTGAGGACGGCGGCGAGAGGTGCGGGAGGACGAGGAGGTGGTGGTGGCGGCGGAGAACAAGACGAGGAGGAAGAGGAAGGATAAGAGAAGTGGAGAAGGGTGGGAAGGAAAACGAAAGGAAAAATGGAATGAGAGGAAGACAAGGGAGTAAGAGAATGAAGAGGAAGAGGAAGGACAGAGGAAGAAGTGTGGGTGATGGTGAAAGAGATGAAAATGGAAGACAAGAATTACAAATAGAGTATTTAGGATATGATGAACCATAGGAAGGGGGGAGGAGGATAAGGAGGAGGAGGAGGAGGAGGAGGAGGAGGAGGAGGAGGAGGAGGAGGAGGGAGGAAGAGAAGGAGGTGGAGTCGGAGGAGGAGGAGGAGGAGGAGGAGGAGGAATAGGAAAAGGAGGTGGAGTAGGATTAGAAGGAGGAGGAGGAGGAGGATGGGGAGGAGGAGAAGGAGGTGGAGTAGGAATACATGGAAACATGGAAACATGGACTAGCAGGCAGCAGAAGGCCTGTTGTCTCATTACTAGGCTGCCTGCGTTCAGTGATTTAATCAATCCGTTTGCCATAGGAGTGGCTTGCAGAGAAGGATTAAAGCACTTGTGTATCTACTCTTGGGAACGTTCAGTTCACTCCCGGTGCAGCAAAGTGGCGATCAATGCGTTTCTTGAAGGAGTTCATGCTCTCTGCGCTAACCACTTTTGCAGGAAGGCTGTTCCAGTGGCGAACAACTCTATTCGAGAAGTAACTCCTGCCGATGTTGGTATTGCATCGCTTTGCTTGAATTGTTTTTCCGTTATTTCTTGTTCTCAGGTTAGTTTGTAGCGTGAAGAGTTTGGAGTGATCAACATTGCTGAGCTTGTTCAGGTACTTAAAGACTTGTATCATGTCTCCCCGCAGTCGTCTCTTTACCAACGTGAAGAGGTTGAGTCGCTCGAGTCGCTCTTCATAGGGCTTCGTCCTCAGTGATGGTATCATCTTCGTGGCGCGGCGCTGTACTCTCTCAACTAATTCAATGTCTTTCCTGTAATTAGGAGACCAGAATTGCACGGCGTATTCCAGGTGGGGCCTTACCAGTGAATTATACAAGGATAAAATAACTCCCGGCGTCTTGTATTCGAAGTTCCTCGCTATGAACCCAAGCACTGTATTGGCTTTTTTACAGGCGGACTTGCAGTGTTTTGTTTGTTTCAAGTCACTGCTGATGGTGACCCCGAGGTCTCTTTCTTCTTGCACTACATGTAGTGGTTCGCCACCCATGTGGTATGTGTGGTTGCTGTTTCTGGATCCGATATGCATTACTTTACATTTGGTAGTGTTGAAGAACATCTGCCATTTTTCTGACCACCGAGTGATCTGGTCCAGGTCTCTCTGGATAATTTCGCAGTCTGCCGTCGTGAGGGCCTTCCCACCCATCTTTGTATCGTCGGCAAATTTTGAAAGACTGGATTTTAATCCTAGTTCTAGGTCGTTGATATATAGGATGAAAATATGGGTCCCAGCACTGACCCCTGTAGCACTCCACTTGTGACCGGGAGCCACTGGAGGCCTGTCCGTTGAGTACAACTCGTTGTTTTCTTCCAGTGAGCCAGTCTTTGATCCACGCTGTCAGATTGTCGCCTAATCCTGCCAACATAAGTTTCTTGAGGAGTCTTTCGTGGCACTTTGTCAAAGGCTTTCTGAAAGTCTAGATATATAACATCACTGGGGATATGATTATCCCAGTTTTCATAGATACCTTGGAAGAAGTCCAATAAATTGGTTAAGCATGAGCGCTTGTTCCTGAAACCGTGCTGAGCATTGGAAATGATGTTGTTGTCTTCAAGGAACCTAACGAGTTTGTCTCTGATGATCTTCTCGAGGATTTTTCCCGCCACTGAGGTCAAGCTGATTGGTCTGTAGTTTAGGGCCACGCTTTTGTCTCCCTTTTTGTAGATCGGTGTTACATTCGCTTGTTTCCAGTCTTTTGGGACTTTGTTTTGTTGTAGTGACAGATTGTAGATGGCGGTGAGTGGTTTGAGGATTTGCTGCTTGAGTTCCTTGAGCAGCCTGGGTGACAAATCGTCGGGTAAGGTGGGCTTGTTTGTCTCGAGTTTGTTCAGGTACTTTTTCACATCCTGTTCGTCGATTGGGCCAATTTCTAGGGAGTGATTCCCATAGGTGGGGTAGGGCTCGGTACGGACAGGGTATTCTCGACCGTGAACACAGACGCGAAGTTTCTGTTTAGGATTTCGACCATTTGTCCACTGTCCTGTGTTAGTACGTCACTTTCATCTTTTAGGGGACCGATATTGCTTTTTGTCTCCTTTTTGGTTCTTATATACGTGAATAACTTTTTCGGGTTGGACTTGGCTTCGCGTGCAATTTGCTTTTCATATTCGCGTTTACGCTGGCGAATGAGAGTTCTGCAAGCTCTGAGGCTTTGATGGTACTGTTCGCGTGCCTCGTCAGTGCTGTTTTCCTTTAGTAAGTTGTATTTTCTCTTCTTTAAGTTAATCGCCCGTCGAACTTGGGTAGTCATCCATGGTGGGCTTGTGGCATCATTTGTTCTCCTTGTCTTCATGGGAACAGTTGTTCTCTCTACCTCCAGGAGTTTGTTCTTGAAGCCATTCCACGCGCCGTCCACAGAGGTGAAGTGAATAGGAGGAGAAGGAAGAGGAGGAGGAGGAGGAGGAGGAGGAGGAAGAGGAGGAGTAGGAGGAGGTGGAGTAGGAATAGGAGGAGGAGGAGGAGGAGGAGGAGGACGAGCCAAGTCAAGGGAAGAAAAGAGGGAGCTGTAAGGGGAAGGGGATTCCGAGAGGAAAGAGAATGTCAAAAAAGGAGACTTAGTGTGGGAAGAAGAGGAAGGCAGGAAGAAGGGTAGAAACGAAAAGGGGAAAGACAGGGGACAGAAAGGTAGGTAAAGAAAGGGGAGAAGAGGGGAAGAGGATAAATACTAGAGTAAAAGGAAGGATGGGGGTGGGAGGGTAGAGGGAAGAAGAAGAAAGGTGAGGTAATGTTGTTTGAAAATAAGGGAATTGAAGGGAAAGAGGAAGGGGGGAAAGAGAGGAAGCGAGTGGAAAGAGGGAAAGGGGAAGGAGAGGAGGGAAGAAGGGAAGGGAAGGAATAGGAAACAAGACAGAAAAGGAGGGGAATAAGAATATGATAAGCTAAGAGAAGAAAGAGGGGAATTGTGGGGAGGAGAAAAAGAAAAACAAGAGGAAAGGGGAAGATAATGGAAAAAAAAGGAAAAATATAAGAAAATGTGAAAAGAGGAGTGAAAAAGGAAAGAGGAAATCAAAGGGAGGAAGAAAGGGGAAGAAAAGGGGAAGAAGAGAGGAGAAGAAGGGAGACGTAATGGTGATGATGGGGGAAGGGAAGGGAGGGAAGGGGGTGAGGTTAGGAAGGAAAGTGGCCCGTGTGTGTGTGTGTGTGTCTGTGTGTGTGTGTGTGTGTGTGTGAGCTAAAGGCAGGTAACTCATATGCACACCTACATACAAACAAACACCTGCCTTCATTCACCTGTCCAGCTTCCCCCCCCACCCCCACCCCGCCCACACCCACACCCACACACACAAAAACCTATGCAGGAAAAGGAAGAGGAGGAAGAGAGGGAGGGATGAATGGGGAGGAGGAGGGATGAGGAGGAGGGCGTGTGAGCTCAGTGGGCCAGCCAGGCCGCCCAGGCAGTGCCAGTCTCAGTCTCAGTGTCTGGCTGGACGTGGCGTAGAGAGGGTGGTTCTCCTCGGCTCTCCCGCCTTGCCTCAGCCTCTCGCGGTCTGCCCCTTGGCGACCCTCAGTGCCAACCCTCGCGCCCCATAGTGTCGCGCCGCCCCTCGGAGTGCCGGGTCGTGCTTGCCGCGAACAGTGCCTGCAGTGGATATACCGGCACTGTAACCTTTTTTTCACTGCAAGACTCGTGGTTATGCGGCGTCTAGATTACTGTTATTATTAAGAGGTAATGAGCTGGAGATCGGACAAGTGGCTCCTTTTTCTAGCCCATTTTCTTCTTTTCTGAGCTTCAACTTCTCTCGCATTTTCTTCATTTACCTGTTTTTTACCTTAAGTTGTTTTGTTTGTTGTTAGTTTTGAATGTTTTGATTTGATGTGCGTTGAGGTGACTGACAGGTATTAGAAGTGATCATTAATCAAGCTTATGTCTACCTATTGCTACCTCGCTACGTTCCTTTTTAAAACACTTCCGCTTTCATTCCCTTTATTGTTGTGTTGTTGTTTGTTATTGTTTCTGTTCTTGTTGTTCTTGCTTCAGTGTCAACACGAGTCGAAGGACGCAGAGAAGGCAAATAACACGAGTGAACCTTTGCTTCTCGTCACAGGTTTCCGCGAAGTCGGGAAGGCGAGGTGAAGGCGAGAGAGGAGAGATACACGGATACAGAGAACGCGCGAGCGTGTGTGTGCGTGCGTGTGTGTGTTTGCTCAGGCGACTGTTGTTCTGGTTTTTGTTCTGGCCCGAGGATGACGAGGCAATAAGGAAGAGGCAAAGAAGATCGCGCGAAAGAGGATGAATATATAAATAGACACCGAAATAAAGAGGAGGACAGGGAGGAAGGGGTAAAGACCGAGAGAAGATGTTAGAAGATAAAAGACAGAGGAGATTAACAAGAAAAGAGGAGTAAATAGATACATAGCTAAAGATGAAGATAGGAAGGTGAGCAGATAGACAATGAGGGAAGGAAAAAGGCTGACTGAAAGGAGATAAGCAGAGAAGAGGATTAAACAGACTCACTCATAAAGAGGACGATAAGGAGGAGGTGAGAAAAGGGATACAAGAGATAGAACAAAAGACAGACTGAGAGGAGACAAGCAAGAAAAATGTGAATAAATAAACAGATGCATAAATAAGAAGGAAACTCAGGAGGAAGGGGAGCAGGAACACAGCCAGCGCGAGAAAAAAAGGGTAAAAGAAGATAAGTAAATACAGTGATCAAAAGTTTTAAAGTCTCTTCTTCCTCTTCTTCCTCTTAGCTTCTCTTTGTTTCTGCTTCTCCTTGTTTCCTGCTCTTTATTATATTTCTTTGCATTCCGCTTCTCTTCTGTCTGTTCATCTCTTTCTTATCTCTTATATTTTACCTCTCTCTCTCTCTCTCATCCTCTTCTAACAATCTCTTAATCCTCTTCCTCCATTATTCTTTTCTAATTTTATCTTCCTTCCCAGACTTCTTGTGTCGTCCACTTTTTATCCACTCTCTCGTTCTCTGACCGAATTATTTTTTTCTTCCCGCGTATATTACTACTATTCTTCTGTCTCTGTATCTGTCTGTCTGTCTGTCAATCTGTCCGCATCCATTCTCTGACCTATTTTTATCTTTTTTCTTTCCTTCTGTCTGTCTGTCTGTATGTCTCTATCAAGTGTTAAGAAAGTGAAATACTGGAACAAGGCTGAAGGAAAATATAAGGGAAAACAAAACAACAACATGTGGCCAAGAACAACAACAACAAAGAGTGCCAAATCGCCTCACCAGGTGGCGCAGATGTCCCTAAAACTCGCATTGCAACAACTTGACCCCCACTTCGATACCCCCCAACCACCACCACCACCATCACCTCCAGCGTCACCTCCACCTGTAATCCACCTGGGCCTCCACCTCATCCACCTTCACTTCCACTTCCACCTTCAACTCCTCATCGTCGTCGTCCTCGTCCTCGCGTCCTCCGCCAACGGTAAGATATAATTACATAGAATTACACAGATAACCAGACCTCACAGGGCCTAAGGCCCGAACTAGGTGGTCTGTCCTAAACCCAAGTGACAGTTGTTATGCGGCCACCATGGCGTTGAAACTGACCTAGTGAACATTTAGATGGAGAAGATAGCGGTCAAGATTATTTTTAAACGATGCAATCGAGTTACACTGCACCACTGATGGTGGTAATCTGTTCCAATCTCGAACGACAGCATCAGTGAAGAAGAATTTTGTGCAATCTGAATGAACTTGTCTACATTTGAGTTTAGCGCCATTATTTCTCGTTCGCGTCGAATCATCCATTACAAACAGCTTGGTCGGATCCACGTTGGTAAAACCGTTAAGTATTTTAAAGCACTCGATCAGTTTTCCTCTGAGGCGGCGTTTTTCAAGAGAAAACAGGTTTATATGTGACAGCCTTTCCTCGTAGGGCTTGTTTCGTAATGAAGGAATCATATTCGTTACTCTACGCTGAACACCTTCTATTTTAGCAATGTCTTTCGTATGGTGGGGAGACCAAAACTGCACGGCATACTCCAAATGAGGTCTGACGAAACTATTATACAAAGGTAGCGTAACATCTTTATTCTTGAATGAAAAAATTCTCTTAATCAAACCGATCATTCTGTTTGCTTTTTTAACGGACTCGTTGCACTGCTGGGAAGACTTGAGGTTAGACGCGACTATGACGCAAAGATCTTTGACCGAGTGAACGCCTTTAAGTTTAACGCCGCACATGTCATAGTCCTACTTTATATTTCTAGATAAAACCTGCAGAATCTGGCACTTGGTTATATTAAAAGGCATTTCCCATTTTACTGACCAATCTGATATTTTACGCAAATCTTCTTGTAGGCTTCGCCTGTCACATTCCGTAAGTACAGCAGAGAGAGAGAGAGAGAGAGAGAGAGAGAGAGAGAGAGAGAGAGAGAGAGAGAGAGAGAGAGAGAGAGAGAGAGAGAGAGAGAGAGAGAGAGAGAGAGAGAGAGAGAGAGAGAGAGAGAGAAATATTACATTAAAGATTCGTCCGTTTATTAGTCATGTCTGGCTACCGACGTGTGTGTGTGTGTGTGTGTGTGTGTGTGTGTGTGTGTGTGTGTGTGTGTGTGTGTGTGTGTGTGTGTGTGTGTGTGTGTGTGTGTGTGTGTGTTGAATGATTTTGCAGAAGTAAACTTGTTGTTGTCTGTAAGCTTTTTTTTTTTTTGTGTGTGTGTGTGTGTGTTGGGAGGAGGAGGAGGAGGAATACATAGGAAGAACAGACACCAGAAGACCTATCGGTCTATGGCGAGGGTGTCTGTTTACTACCGCTACTACTAGTAATCTACGTATGGCAGGACAGGACAGAACAGATGAAGGCTCCTCCCCACCTACCTCTCCCTCCGGGAACGTGCCGGCAGGAAATAGTTAGAAGAGAACACCATGTACCTTTAAGGAAGAAAGGGACATGGAAATTTTACAGTAAAGAGAGAAATAAGAGGAAATTACTACCCTTAACTTACACTACTGGTAACCTAAGCGGTGGGGGAAAATGACTTCATTACATAAGAACACAGAAACACAAGGAGAATGGAAGAGGACGAGTGGCCTGCACAGGGCAGCCTCAGGATCCCCCCTAATACTCACGATGGGTGAGGTGTAGTTTCAGGGGCACAGGTGGAGGCTTGATCCTCGTTTTACCGGCGGTACTAGGCACGGCACCAGTAACCTGTCACCTTACTGCACCTACACCTCACTCCACCTGTCATGCGGACAATAACTGTTGCTTTACTCTATTGTTAACTTACGCTACTTGCAATCTAGGTTGTGGGGGAGAATAATATGAATTTAGGTTGACGTCTTGCTGCAATCTGTCTGAAAACATGCGAAGAAGGGTCAGTATAATCTTATATCCCTGAAGTACTTATCCAATGAAGACTTGAAGCTATTGATACTCTGTGCGCTAACTACTGACGGTGGGAGTCTATTCCAGTGATCGACGACTCTATTAGTGAAAAAAACCTCTGCGCACCAATGTGTTACATCGGTTTCCCTTTAACTTCATACCGTTGCTGCGTGTTATTGTGTTGGTTTCTCTCTGAAATAGACTATCTGGGTTAATGTTGTCGAATCCATTAAGGATTTTAAACACTTCAATTAAGTCCCCTCTTATCCTTCGCTTTTTTAGGGAAAATATATCTCAACGCTTTAAACGCTCGTCATATGGCAAGTTTCGGAACGCTGGAGTTTGGTTGCTCGTCGCTGTATCTTTTCTGGCAAAACTTGATCTTTGATATAGTTCGGTGACCAGAACTGAACGGCGTATTCTAGGTGTGGTCTTACAAATGCTAAATATAATCTCTTCATAAGTTCGGATGATTTATAATCAAAGTTTCTTGAGATTAATCATAACATCATATTGGCTTTTTTACTCGCTGCAGAACATTGATCACTCATTTTAAGAGTATTACTGATAATGACACTAAGAACTTTTTCTTGTTTTACTTCGCTGAGCTCATGTCCTTGAATCTGATATTTAAAGTTAGGATTTTTTTCACCTTTGTGCATTACTTTACATTTATCTACGTTAAAACTCATTTGCCACTTTTCGCTCCAGTCGGCAAGTCTTATTAAGTCTGATTGAATCTTTTCGCAACTTTCACTGTTCATTACCGTACCTCCTAATTTGGTGTCGTCGGCGAATTTGGCTACTTTTGATAGAATATCAGTTTCTAAGTCGTTCACGTAAATTATGAATAGTGTTGGACCCAGGACCGAACCTTGAGGCACGCTACTGGTGACGGGTTGCCAATCCGATGCTTCACCATTAAGAACTACACCCTGTTCTCTGTCGGTGAGCCAGTCATGAATCCACGTACATAGATGGTCGTTAATACCGTGGGAACGCAGTTTATAAATAAGCCTAACGTGAGGAACTTTATCAAACGCTTTCTGAAAATCTAGGTAAACTACGTCATATGGGCTTCGGGTGTCCCAACATGTATAAACATCGTTGAAAAAAGTTAATAGGTTGGTAAGGCAAGACCGATTACTACGAAATCCGTGCTGACTTTCAGTTATCAAATCATTTGTTTCAAGGAAAGTGATCATTTTATCCCTGAGGAGGAGGAGGAGGAGGAGGAGGACGAGGACGAGGACAAGGAGGGAAATGCAATGGGGAGAGAATTGAAAGAGGAATATAAATTGGTCATTGTTTTTCTTTCTCTTTTTCTCACTATTTGAAAATGTGAGGGAGAGATGGAAGCGGGAGAGTGGAGGAGAGAAGGGGAGGGGGGTCAATGTGAGCGGAAAAGAGGAGAGGTGGTGAGTGGGAAGAGGATGATAAGGTACAAAGTGATTTCTTCTGTCTATAGGCATGTGGGAAGGAGATGGGGAGGAAGGGAAGGGCGGTGAAAGTTTGTATTAAAGAACAATTAAGATGGGAAGAAAAAGTGATGATGGGGTAAGGATGATCTTTGATCTGTTATCCTTAGGGGAGAAGATGGGGAGTGGAGATGAAGAGATTGTGTATTTTTGAAGAAAGGGAGTAGAAGGGGAGAAAGAAGGGGAGTTCGTGAGAAAGAAAGATACAAGAGGGATAAGAAAGAATAAGAGAGAACATAATACAATTTAGTGCAAAGGGAATAGGAGGGAAGTTGATAAGAGAAAGAAGAATAAGAAAGGGACGGAGGAGGAAGAGAAAGAAGAATAAGCATAGAAAAGCGGAGATCATGAATTTTGCGAGGAGGAAGCGGGTCATGAATACTGTGGGGAGGAGGAAGAGAGGTGGAAGGAGAGCGGATGGGGAGGAGAGGAAGAGGCGAAAATTAAGAAAATAAGGGAGATTGGGAGATAATAGTACGGTAATGTATATAAGGAAAGGGGAATGGAGGGAAGAAAGATGATTAGGAAGTAAGAGTATACAGGGAGGAGGAGAGAGGAAGATGAGAAAGAGGAAGATGAATAAGCAAAGAAAAGCTGAGGTCGATTTTTTTTTTTGTGTGTGTGTGTGTGGGTGTGTGTGGTGGGGTGGGTGGGTGAGGGATGTAGGTGAAGGTAAGGGTAGGGTGAGGGGAGGGGAGTAATGGGGGAAGGGTGATTGTTTTCGGCTACTGTTAAGGGTCGTAGGAGCGTAATGAGCGAGTTACGTCAATGGTAATAAATGGGTTTCTTTATCTCTCTGGCTGCCTAGCGTTCTCTGGCATTGATTTCTCTCTCTCTCCACTCTCTTCACTCTCTTCACTCTCCCACCTTCCCTCTCTCCCACCTTCCCTCTCTCCCACTTTCCCTCTCTCCCACCTTCCCTCTCCACCCCTTTTCCTCTCTCCCTCCCTCCTTCCATCCCCCCAACTTTCCCATGGAAATATTTACCGCCGAGTAATTAGCATAGAAATAGATTCTTTTGTGGCTTGGTTAGAGGCATTCGCGTCGCCGATACATGCAACACGAAACTGGAATAGGAAACAGAACGGTGAGTGAGGCTGAAAGGAAACAGCGAAGGGATGAGGAATAACAGAAGGAGCAGAACAATAACAGGAGGTAGCGGTAAGCGAGGATGTAGAGAACCCAGCGAGGCGAGGAGGCAGTGAGGATAACGGAGTGAATAAAATCAAGTTAACGCAACGACAGTACAACAAGATGAGCAAAGAATCAGACAGGGCCGAAGGAACAGTAGTAGAAATGATAATGGAAAAGTATGAAAACAATCAGAAAGATTGCTATAGTTTAGTTGGAAACTTCAACGCGAAAAAAAGCGATTTGGAATGAAAATATGTAAAAAAAAAAAAGGAATTCATGTAACGGGAAGGGGAAATAGAGGGAAGAAAACGAAAGCAAATGGACGGCGAAAAAAAAAGTTAAATGAACGCCACTGGATTTAGTTTTACATGAACGTTGTACAAATATGAAATGAAAGTAAATATGGTAATTACTGCCCGATCTTTTAATAGTTTTGCTTTTATACTGCTGCCTCTACTTACATTACTACTATTACTACTACTACTACTACTACTTCTACTACTACTACTAATAATAATAATAATAATTTTAATACTACAACTACCACAATCACAACCACCAATTCAATCCCTTTAAATCATTACAACAACACTGAGTATTAATTGAAACACACCCACCACCACCTTCACCACCACCACCACCTCCACCTACCACTTTGCATGCAGGGCGAGTCTCGTATTTACCCTGAAATCTCTAACCCTTTGCCAGGCTCCGGCGGCCCTGCCTGTACTCGCCTGCCCCGCCCGATAGCAGGAAGGTCGCTCAAGGCTCATTCAACCCTCGCCACCAAGGCCAAGCTGCCTCCAAAATCCCTCTCACTTAGCCCTCTACTCTCCTCCTCCCTCCCTCCCTCCCTCTCTCTCCTACTCCTCCGGCTTCCATCATGTTGCTATTCCTTTCTCTTCTCACTTCACTCACCTTCATTCTCCTCTTCTCCTTCTCTTCCGACCCCCTATCTCCTCCTCCTCCTCCTCCTCCTCTCCACCGAGCCATGTCCGAAGCTTCGAATCTGTAATCCGTTCATTCATCTCTCCCTTGATTGTGATGAGATTTTTTTTATTATATTTTTTTTCCAGTAGTAAGTAGTAGTAGTAGTAGTAGTAGTAGTAGTAGCTGTAATAGGGAACGTGGTGGTGGTGGTGGTGGTGGTACGGTGTTAACTTTCTCTTTTATTTGAGACTAACATATTCTTACTTTCTTCCTCTTTTCTTACTTAAATGTTTACTTCCTTTTTCTTTACGTCAATAATCAATTTATCTTTTCCTTCCCTTCTTTCCTTTCTTACACTTTTTCCCTAACTTCCCTCATGCTTATAGTTTTCCTCTTTTTCTTTTCTATCCTTCTTTACTTCATTTTATTCCCAAACCTCTTACTTCCTATTATCTTTCTTACTTTCTTTTTCATTCCTATAATCCCCATTATTTTCCTTCCTTCCTTCATTTTTACTTTACTCTTCTCATCCAACCTTTCTTTCCCTAACCTTAAAATCTTCCTTCCCTCCTCCATTCATTCTGTGTTTATTTTCTTCTTTCTTTCTCCTTCCTTGTCATAATAAAAAAAGCTTTCAAACTCTTCCACTCTTAATATATTTCTTTGGCAAGAATTCGCCAGACAATTTTTTGTATAGTTTTCTTTTTCTTCCTGTCTTACATTTTCATTCTTCTTACTCTTCTTATTTTCTCGCCTTTTTCTGTTTTTTCTTTCTGTTTTCCTTTCAAAACATTCTGTATTATGTTTTTCTATTATTTCATTTTCTTCCATTGTTTCTTTTATTTCAATTTTATTCTTACAGAGAGAGAGAGAGAGAGAGAGAGAGAGAGAGAGAGAGAGAGAGAGAGAGAGAGAGAGAGAGAGAGAGAGAGAGAGAGAGAGAGAGAGAGAGAGAGAGAGAGAGAGAGAGAGAGAGAGAGAGAGAGAGAGAGAGAGAGAGAGAGAGAGACTATTAGAGTTAGATTTATTGGGGGAATTAGACGAATGAAGCAACACTCGAACAGAATCGAAACAGAGAGATAAATGAAGCAGATGATGATGATGATGATGATGATGATGATGGAGGGGAAGGATAGGGAAGAGGGAAAGGGAGAGAGAGGGAGACGGAAGAAGTAGGAGGGAAAATGGAGTGAAAGAAGAGAAAGCGAGGAAGGAAAGAGAGGAATAGGAGAGGAATGGAATGACGAAGGAGGAAAAGGAGGAGGGGAAGAAGAGAGGAGAGGGGGAAAAGTGGAAGAGAAGAAATGGAGGAAGGGAAGAGAAGGATGAGGGAAAGAGATGAAAGGAGAAAAAAAGGAGAGGAAGAGAAAAGGAAAGAAAGTGATGTGGAGGGCAAAGGACAAGAAGAGGAGAGGAGGACAGCAAGGGAGAAAATGGAGGAATGGGAGGAAAGAGAGATGTAGAGGAGAGGAGGGATGAGATAAGAGGGGAGGGGGGGAAGGGCGGCGAAATAGATGAATGACACATGTAATGGAAAAATATTGAGATAAATTATGAAGAGAAAAGAGGAAAACCATCAGGAGAGAAGGAGGAAGAAGAGGAGAAAATGATGGCGGAGGATAATAACGTGTTGCCTCAGAGGGGAAGGAAGGAAGGAAGAAAGAGAGGGAGGGAGGGAGAAAGGGAATGAATGAATGAATGTAGGAAGGAGGAGAGGGAGGGAGGGAGGAAGGGACGGAAGGAAGGAAGGAAGGAAGTGTGGGAGGGAGGGTGGGAGAAAGGGAATGAATGAATGAATGAAGGAAGGAAGGAAGGAAGAGAGGGAGGGAGGGAGGGAGAAAGGGAATGAATGAATGAATGAAGGAAGGAAGGAAGGAAGGAAGAGTGGGAGGGAGGGAGGGAGAAAGGGAATGAATGAATGAATGAAGGAAGGAAGGAAGGAAGAGAGGGAGGGAGGGAGGGAGAGAGAAAGGGAAGGAAGGAAGGAAGGAAGGAAGGAAGGGAGGAAGGAAGAGAGGGAGGGAGGGAGGGAGGGAGGGAGAAAGGGAATGAATGAATGAAGGAAGGAAGGAAGGAAGAGAGGGAGGGAGGGAGGGAGAGAGGGTGGGAGAAAGGGAAGGAAGGAAGGAAGGAAGGAAGGAAGGAAGAGAGAGAGGGAAGGAGGGAAGGAAGGAAGGAAGGAGTGAGACAATAGAGGTAGAGAGGACAGGCGGGAAAGAAGGAAATAAATAACTGAAGAAGTAATAAAATGAAGGAGAGGTGGAACAGAAAAGAGTAAAAAATGATGGAAGAAGGCGCCTTAGGAAGGAAGGAAGGAAGGAAGGAAGGAAGGAAGGAAGGGAGAGAGGAAAGGAGAGAGGAAAGGAGGGAGGAAAGGAAGATGTAAGGTTTTAATGAAAGAAAGTGAAGGAAAGGGGGCAGGGAGAAGAAGAATTAAGGAAAGAAGGCTGATAAGAAAAAAAATATGTATTCATTCTTACTTTCCTTTTTTCCTCTCACTCTCCTTCCGTTCCTTCAATTTTCTTTCTTTCTTTCATCATTTCTTATCCTTCATTTATTCCCCATTTTATTTCCTCATACTAGTCCTCCTCCTCCTCCTCCTCCTCCTCCTCCTCCTCCTCCTCCCCATCCTCTTCCTCCACCTCCACCTCCTCCTTGCCTTTTAATGGGGGCAGATAATTATCGTGAGGAAGGAGAAGTGATGAAGAAGGGAATATAGAGATAAATTTTAGAGCAGTAAGAAAACTTGATTCTGGAAAGCTGAACCAAAATGTGAAAAATGAAGAAGGAATGGAACGAGGAGGCGGAGGAGAGTAATGAATGGAAGTGTACTGAGCATGAGGAGGAATGAGACATTGAGTAAGCAGAAAGAGGATGCTGATGATGATGATGAGGAGGAGGAGGAGGAAAAAATAAAAGGAATCAGTGTTATGATGAGGGAAATAAGAAAATTGAAAGGATGAAAAAAAAAGAAAACGAAGGATTAGAACGATAAAGATTAATAGGAGGAGGAGGAGGAAGAGGAGAAGGAGGAGAAGGATTGAGAGGAGGAGAAGGAGGAGGACGAAAAGATTTATGAGGGAGGGACATAAATAAGAGGACATAAATAAGGGACATAAATAAGAGGAAAAAGAAGAGGAAGAAAAGATGATGAAGAAAAGGAGGCGAAGAAAGGACAAGGAGATAAAAGGAACAAAGATAAAATCTACAATGATGATAAATGACAGATATGCACACACACACACACACACACACACACACACACACACACACACACACACACACACACACACACACACACACACACGTGCCTGGCCTTGCGTCTTGCCTCTTAATGCTAATGAGGCTTCGTATTCATAATTATCAGTGTGGTCGATTATTTGTTGTTTCCCTTTAATCATTTTCTTAGTGGGCATTTAGGTTTCATTGAGAGCGACTCGTAAGTTATATATTTCATCTCCGCAACTGCCATTTATATTACGGCTTCAAAAAAAGATATGGGCAAACGTTTCATTTAGCTGTTTTCTTTATTTTATTTTTTTCCTCTTTTTCTTTATTTTTTTTTTGTAGTATGATTTTATTTCAGTGGGTGAATTATTTTGGCTTTTCTTTATATTTTCATTTTTGTCTCCGTTTCCGTATTTTTTTCTTTATTTTAATTTTATTTTAATGTTTTTTCAATGTTTTTTTCAGCTTGTTTTGCATTTATTACAGCCTTTTGTTTTCTTAGGTTTCTTCCAATTATTCTTTAGTTTTTCGTATTTTTCTTCCAATTATTATCTTGTTTGTTGCTATTAGTTACCCTTAGTTCTGTCTTGTTTCTTTTTCTAACTTAAGCTTACCATGTTTTCTTACTTTTCCATTTTTTTATGTCTTCAGCATGTTTTTTTTCTCTCCATATTTTCGTTTTCTTTGTTCTTCGCTTTTCATTTTAGTCCTCTTCTATAATTTTTCTGGGCTGTTTTCATTCCCCCCCCGACACAATGCCAACACGGTCACGTGCAAAGTATAAATTCCACAACTCCGCCCAAACATGAGTTACACGCACCACTTCAAATAACATTATCTATGGTACAAAACATTCAGTATTCACTTTTTTTTATCCTTCCTATTCCGACCTGTTACCTCCACACTTTTCCTATTCAGCCCTATGTGAGTAGCGAAGGGAAGGAAATGAACATAAGAACGTTGGAGTCTGCAAGAGGCCGGTAGGCCTATACAAGGCAGCTCCTTTGAACCTAAGCTCCCGTGTATCTAACCCCACCTAATATCGCTGTCCATGAATTTATCTAATCTATTTTTGATTGTGACATTTGTATTGGCACTCGCCACATGACTGCTAAGCCTATTCCACTCATCCACCACCCTGTTAATAAACCAATTTTTGTCTATGTCCCTGTTAAATCTGAATGTATCCAGTTTAAACCCATTACTTCTTGTCCTACCCGGTTCTCTTACCAACAAAATCTTATAAATATCCCACTTATTAAAGCCCTTCATCCATTTATAAACCTCGATCATGTATCCACGCACCCTTCGCCTTTCTAGAGAATGCAAGTTTAACTGTTCGAGTCTTTCCTCGTATGGCAAGTTTCTCAACCCTGAATCATCTTAGTCATCCTCCTCTGCACCGATTCTAACATTTTGATATCCATTCTATAGTAAGGTGACCAGAACTGAACCGCATAGTCAAGATGAGGTCTAACTAATGCTAAATATAGTTTGAGGAAGACTTCGGCGCTTCTGTTGCTTACGCTCCTTGAAATAAATCCCAGTATCCTATTTGCTCGATTTCTAGCTTGAATGCATTGTGCCCTTGGACGAAGATCTGAGCTCACTAAGACCCCTAAATCTCTCTCGCACCCAGACCTGCTTATGAGAGTGTCATTTAAGCAATAGTTATGAGAGGGTTTGTTCCTACCTACACTCAGAATACTGCACTTCCCTACAATTATTTTTCAAATGAAATGAAAGGAAAGGAAAGGGAAGGGGAAGGAAGAGAAGACAAAGGACTGGAGAGGAAGAGAAGGGAAAGGAAGAGAAGGGAAGGGAAGAGAAGTGAAGGAAAGAAAAGGGAGGGAATGGAAAGGAGGACAAAGGAAGGAAGTGTAAAAATCGCAGGATAAAAAGTTTAGGACGAGAGCTAGATAAAGGTAAAGTTAAGGAAAGTTAAAGAATTACATAAAAAAATGCTTCAATACCTTTGTGAAGTTAACGAAGTTTTGGGAAGGTAAGGAAGGTGAGGTAAGGTAAGGTGAAGGTATGGTAAGGTAAACTAAGATAAGGCAAGGTAAGGTAAGGTAACGTTTGGTAAAGAAAGATAAGAAAAAAAATAAAGAGAGGTAAGGAAAAGGCAAAGAGGTGCAGGCAGGGAAGGGAAAAGAGAAGGTAAGGCAAGGGAAGGTAAAGTGAGGTAAGGAAAAGGTAAGGCAAAGTAAAGTGAGGTAAGGTAAGGAAAGGTAAGGCAAGGTAAAGTAATTAAAGCAAGGAAAGGTCAGGAAGGTGCAGACAAGCAGGAAAGAAAAGAAAGGCAAGCAAAAGCAAGACAAGATCAAGGCCAAGCCATGCTCTCAAAAACGCCAAGCATCTGAAGGGAGTGAGTGCAGTCTTGCCTGGCGCTGCCTGGCCCAGGAACTCACCTGTTGTCTGGCGGAGAGCGGGGGGTAAAGAGAGAGAGAGAGAGAGAGAGAGAGAGAGAGAGAGAGAGAGAGAGAGAGAGAGAGAGAGAGAGAGAGAGAGAGAGAGAGAGAGAGAGAGAGAGAGAGAGAGAGAGAGAGAGAGAGAGAGAGAGAGAGAGAGAGAGAGAGAGAGAGAGAGAGAGAGAGAGAGAGAGAGAGAGAGAGAGAGAGAGAGAGAGAGAGAGAGAGAGAGAGAGAGAGAGAGAGAGAGAGAGAGAGAGAGAGAGAGAGAGAGAGAGAGAGAGAGAGAGAGAGAGAGAGAGAGAGAGAGAGAGAGAGAGAGAGAGAGAGAGAGAGAGAGAGAGAGAGAGAGAGAGAGAGAGAGAGAGAGAGAGAGAGAGAGAGAGAGAGAGAGAGAGAGAGAGAGAGAGAGAGAGAGAGAGAGAGAGAGAGAGAGAGAGAGAGAGAGAGAGAGAGAGAGAGAGAGAGAGAGAGAGAGAGAGAGAGAGAGAGAGAGAGAGAGAGAGAGAGAGAGAGAGAGAGAGAGAGAGAGAGAGAGAGAGAGAGAGAGAGAGAGAGAGAGAGAGAGAGAGAGAGAGACCCCTGGTTTCCGCGCAGCTTGAAGTCACTACGAGAACAACCGCCCACACATCATTTCACACAAGTAATAATAATGTTCCATATACTAAACAGACAAAGCAATTAAATCCCCGACCTTTCGTGATTATGTTTGTTGAATTCTTGTTTGTTGATTATGTTTGCCGTCCACTCACCAGAGGACGGACTGGAATGGAGAATTTTTCGCTGTGATGAATTATTTTGTTTTCTCGTTTCATTTCACGGCTGATCCTCACTCAGTTTATTATTTTTTACATGACGTGAACCATTCGTTCGTTTCATATAAATTGCATTGGTGATTATTGCTTTAGCTATAATTACCTGTATATATAATTTTCTTTTCCTTTTTATCCTTTTTTCGTTTCTTTCTCCTTCGTATTTTTTTTAATCTCCTTAATTTTCCTTGTTTTGCATCCTATTCTATTTTGTGTCACCTTTTCATCTACAACTCTACATTTTTAATATGACGAGCATTTCTAGGGATCAACAAGGAAAACACAATTTCCCCCTCCACCCACTCACCCACCCACACACACACACACACACACACACACACACACACACACACACACACACACACATACATACACACACAAAAACAAAAAAAAATCACTGCACACTTCCCATTCCATGACAACTTGACATTTGGCCGCGGGACTTTGCACTGATCTTGGTATTGACGCGTCACACACAGCATGGCTGATCCCCTAAAGACTGCGGGGAGGGGCGGGGGAAGGGGGGAGGGGAGGCAGATAATGGCGGACCAAATTAGATCATCACCTGGACGCCTCGAGTCTTGGAAGGCGAGGAGGCAATTCACCCGAACAGGAGAATCCAGGAGTCTAAAAATTGGTCCGCGCGTTATAACTCCAATACAACTTAGGTTATTGCGCTCCTGACCTGCTTTTACATTTTTTTTTCTTCTATATTTAATGCCTTCAGGATAGGTGTGGAAATAAAAATAGACGAGCAGGTAACATTTACTTCTTTCTGGACAGGTGGGGACAGGTAACATAATGCGTATACTAGCATGCCCTCAGAACAGGTGGAAGGAACGAAAGCTAGAAAGGCTGATAATGAATATCAGAGGTGAGTTTAGTAGTAAGTTAAAGCATATTTTTATGTTAATTAGTAAGTATATTAGAAAGATTAAAGGGTAAGTTAATTAGACGAAATAAAAGCGAAATTATCAGATAGAAACAGGTGTAGGAATTAAAGATGCAAATTGGTAGCTAGACAGGTAGGTAAGCAAGGTGTGGTAAGGTGTAGCAAGACAGACTGGTGGACAGACAGGCGGATAGAGAGGCGGGAAGACAGACACAGACAGACAGAGAGACATTCAGGTAAGCCCCATACATACATACATACATACATACATATTTCCCCACGTTTCTGCGTACATAATTGCAAACTTGGAGGCTAACGCTAGATCTGACCTTTGTCTCGGTGCTCATCTCCGTCTCTTGTACAAAAAACACATTAAGGTTTAAATTAAGTCCACAAGAAAGGCATTCACACACGAAGGAGCGAAATTAAAACAAATAAACCCTCTTAGCCATTATTCCATATTCAGCATTCAAACACACATTCATACGAACATACGTACATACATACATACATTCATACATACATACATGCATACATACTCTTATACATTACTGAAGTTTGGCTGTTCGAAGCACATCGCTTTCGACAGTACACACACACACACACACAGTCCTACCTAAAGATCAGTACTACGAGCTCTGTGCTCTTCCGTAGGGGAACGGCTGGCTGTCTCGAGAGAGACCCGCAGTAGACCAAGAGGTGGATTACACACACACACACACACACACACACACACACACACACACACACACACACACACACACCAAGACTGCTTAACGTTCCACAAATGCTGTGACAGAGGAACAGAAGAAAAAGAAAGAAAAAGGGATGAAGGGGATAACGCGGAGAAGGGGAGGATAGAGGGGAAGAAAGAAAGAGAGAGGAAGAGAGCGAGAGAAAGAAGAAAAACATGGAGGAGTTAGGACGATTATGATAAGCAGAGCAAACATATTAAAAAAAGAAAAGTGTTGCATTATAAAGCGAGAGAGAGAGAGAGAGAGAGAGAGAGAGAGAGAGAGAGAGAGAGAGAGAGAGAGAGAGAGAGAGAGAGAGAGAGAGAGAGAGAGAGAGAGAGAGAGAGAGAGAGAGAGAGAGAGAGAGAGAGAGAGAGAGAGAGAGAGAGAGAGAGAGAGAGAGAGAGAGAGAGAGATTTACATAGATTTACATAGAAAATCAGACCACACAGACCCCATGGTCCAGACTTGGTGGTCTGTCCTTAAACCTAAGTGATTTTACATTAATCAGAAGACTCCAAGACGTTGCATTTCTACTCTAGTTGATATTAAGTTGAAGGAAGTGACGGTCGAGCTTATTTTTGAAGGAGTCAATCGTGTTACACTGGACCATTGATGGTGGAAGCTTATTCCATTCTCGCACTACAACGTTGGTGAAGAAAAATTTGGTGCAGTCTGAATTTACTTGTCTACATCTGAGTTTTACGCCACTGTTCCTCGTGCGCAGAGTGTCATCGATCATAAACAATGTTGATCTGTCTACATTTGTGAAACCATTAAGTATTTTAAAACATTCGATCAGTTTTCCTCGGAGGCGACGTTTCTCAAGAGAGAACATGTTAAGGGTAGAAAGCCTTTCTTCGTAGGATTTGTTGCGCAAGGAAGGGATCATTTTCGTTGCCCGACGGTGAACACCTTCTAATTTAGCAATATCCTTTGCATGGTGGGGGGACCAAAACTGTACCGCATATTCCAAGTGGGGTCTGACTAAACTGTTGTAGAGCGGGAGTATTACATCTTTATTCTTGAATAAAAAGTTTCTTTTAATGAAGCCCAACATTCTGTTCGCTTTATTTGCTGCATCGATGCATTGCTGTGAGAATTTGAGGTTTGACGCGATTTTGACCCCCAAGTCTTTGACGCATTGAACGCTTTTGAGTTTAACGCCGCGCATTTCGTATTCGAACTTCTTATTCCTCGTTCCAGAGAGAGAGAGAGAGAGAGAGAGAGAGAGAGAGAGAGAGAGAGAGAGAGAGAGAGAGAGAGAGAGAGAGAGAGAGAGAGAGAGAGAGAGAGAGAGAGAGAGAGAGAGAGAGAGAGAGAGAGAGAGAGAGAGAGAGAGAGAGAGAGAGAGAGAGAGAGAGAGAGAGAGAGAGAGAGAGAGAGAGAGAGAGAATGTAAGACGGACGTGTACTTAACCTTGCATCGTAGGTAGATAAATATAAAGGTAGACCGACTGACAGATATAGATAGATAGACATATAGATAGATAGACAGATGGATAGGGGTAGGGAAGGATATAGGTAGATAGATAGATAGATAGATACAGATAGGTAGATACAGATAGATAGATAGCTTTACTGTGTCTTCTTAGGTTATGGAGTTGAGGAAAAGACTGAAAAAAGAGGAAAAGGACAATTAATGAGGAAAAGGAAGGATTTGGGGAGAGGAAATGCAAGATAAATAGAAAGAGGTAAATAGATATAGGTAGAGAGATTTATTGTTTTGTTAGGTTATGGGGAGGGAGGAGAAGAGACTGAGAAATGGGTTGAGGGCAAAAGGGGAAAGAAAGAGAGAGAGAGAGAGAGAGAGAGAGAGAGAGAGAGAGAGAGAGAGAGAGAGAGAGAGAGAGAGAGAGAGAGAGAGAGAGAGAGAGAGAGAGAGAGAGAGAGAGAGAGAGAGAGAGAGAGAGAGAGAGAGAGAGAGAGAGAGAGATAGATATAGAGAGAGAGATATAGAGAGAGAGAGAGAGAGAGAGAGAGAGAGAGAGAGAGAGAGAGAGAGAGAGAGAGAGAGAGAGAGAGAGAGAGAGAGAGAGAGAGAGAGAGAGAGAGAGAGAGAGAGAGAGAGAGAGAGAGAGAGAGAGAGAGAGAGAGAGAGAGAGAGAGAGAGAGAGAGAGAGAGAGAGAGAGAGAGAGAGAGAGAGAGAGAGAGAGAGAGAGAGAGAGAGAGAGGCAAGTTAAGAAGGATGAGTCTTGTTTCTTCCCAAGAGCCTAAAGTTGGCGTGATGGGTCCGGGGAGGCTAATAGGAGGAGGAGGAGGAGGAGGAGGAGGAGGAAAGGTGAACAGAAAGTATGTACCTGGAAAGATAATGCACGAAAGAAGAGGAACTGGAGAAAGAAGAGGAGGTGGAGGAAGAGAGGAGGTAAGAGGAGATAGGTAGGAAGATAGGTATACGGTTGGTGGTGGTGGAATCGGTACAGACCGAGTACAAGAAGTAACACACAAAGGAAGAACAAACAACAGCAGACCTGCTGGTTCTTACGAGGATGTTTGTGACAAGCTACACTAACTGTCTAATCAAAGGTGGAAGATGAAGGACAGGAAAGGAAAAAGAACCATGCAGCATGGAAAAACTGCATGGAAATTATGTAGGAAAGAGGAAAGAACTACCATTACTGCTACCACTAACCGGGCGATAAAAGCGGACAAGGACACCAGTATTCGAAAGAACTTAACGTTATTACGACAATGAGTAATATCTTAGTTGCAGGTTGGATTCAAAATACTTGTCTAATCTATTCTTGAAGGCCGTATGACGTTCTAACCTCGGCGGTTGAGGTGATAAACAGTCTTCGTCGGTAAATACGGATGCGAAAAAGTTATTTAGGATTGTAGCCATTTCATTTTCATCGTTCGTATGGTTACCATTATCATTAGCAAGCGGTCCGATACTACAAGTGAGTGACTTTTTTATTATTTACATAGCTAAACAATTCTTTAGGATTAAATTTACTTGTTTCCGCTATATATTCTTCAAGATTTTTCTTGCATCGTTTTATTAATTTCCTGGTTTCGCGGCGAATTATGTCCAACTCTAGTTTGTCAGCCTTACTCTGAGTTGATATGTATCTACTGTATACGCGTTTTTTAAGAGATAGGCTATTTTGAATTTCGTTATTCCACCATTTGGGTTTCTTCTTAAAAGCTGAACGTCTGTCACGATAGGGTACGCATATACTTAGGGCATATGCGAATAGGGCAGGAGGAGGAGGAGGAGGAGGTCAAAATAAACGAAAAGCGTATGGCTGGAGAAATAATGAAGGGAGGAGGAGGAGGAGGAGGAAGTAGTAATAGATGTTATATTTGTGGTGATGTGATGAAAAGTGTTGTTGGCAGCGATAGTCGCGATCTTGATGATGATAATGACGATGTGATGATGGGGATGATGTTACTGATTATGAAAGATGATGACGAGGATTTATCTAACGAAGACAAAGCAAATACTGATGATGATGATGAACAAAATGAAAGATAAAAAAGACGATAAATAGATAAGAAGTATATAAAGAACAATGATAGCTATGAACGTTAAATTAAAACAAAATAAAAATAAAGATAATAATACAGTTGAAGATGATGAATAAAAATTGAAGATGATGATGACGATAAATAAATAAACAGAAGAACAAATAGAGAGATGCATAAGAAATAAATGAAAAAAATAAATATAACAGAAAAGTGAAAACAAAAATAGCTAGCAGACATTTTTATTTTATAAACTTTTTGTCCTTGATCTGCTGAAAATAAATAAATATAACAATGACAGCTGTAAAAATAAGATAAATATGATACATAAGATGATGACAGTTGTGACAATAGTGAACAATGAACCAGCGCTAATGAGGCTCGTTAATTACTGGCGCCCAAGCCTTCCGATAATGATCTCTCTCTCACGTAATTATCTATATATCCAACTATTTTTGTTGTTTTCTCTTATGGTTAAGGTTTCGCTTTTCGCGTTTTTGTTTATTTTCTTCTTCTTCAGGATAATATTTATAATGACTCACCTCTTTTTATTCTTATTACTTAATATACTGCATATCAACACACACACACACACACACACACACACACACACACGTGCAAACACACGCAAACACACACGGGGTGCTCTCTTTCCCCCTTCCCGGCACCAGCACACTGCACTGAGCAGTCCCCGCCACTCCCAAACACCATAACCAAACCTTCCCACAGGTGCGCCAAACCCCCGAACCCCAACTCGTTCTTTTTGCACTTGTTTCTTGTGCGAATTTACCATCAGAATGTATCCCTTTTATGTAGATTTACGGAAAGTAAAACAATCGCAGGAATGGCAAAAAAAAGATGGATAGATATATTCCTTAAAAAAAAAAATTACTAATATATTTTTTCTTCTCATTTTAGGTAAGAGAACATCGACTGGTGATAACAGTAAGTCACTATTATTATTATTTTTATTATTATGTTATCATTCTTTTTAGTAGTAGTTATAGTGGGTAAAAAATTCAGTTCTTTACTTCCTCCAAGAGCAGGTGTTCGCAGGTGCTGCTAATCTCCCTCTTCTTCCTCCTCCTTTTGCAGCGGAAAATTATACTCTTTTTCGCGTCGTTTTATGAGGAAATTTTCCCCCTGATAACCTCTACGTTTTGTGTTTCCCGAGTCTTTAGGAATTGCCCAAAAGTTGTTATTTAATATATTTTTAATTAACTTTTTTTCATATTTTTTCTTTCCTTTTATTTTCTCCCTCTTCGCACCTTCCAGATTCTCTTATTTTCCTCTTCTTTTAACACTTTGAAAATCTTCTCAATCAAAGTTTTATAACGCGTAGCCACTGTGCTGGAGAGAGAGAGAGAGAGAGAGAGAGAGAGAGAGAGAGAGAGAGAGAGAGAGAGAGAGAGAGAGAGAGAGAGAGAGAGAGAGAGAGAGAGAGAGAGAGAGAGAGAGAGAGAGAGAGAGAGAGAGAGAGAGAGAGACTAAAATATAAAATACATGAACGTTTGTTTCTTACCAGTTTTTACATAGTTTTGGTTGTTTGTTAATACCATATTTTAAGAAAAACACACACACACACACACACACACACAGACATATTTTGCCCCTTGATATTCATTCTTGCATTGCATTTAACATTTTACTCTCTCTCTCTCTCTCTCTCTCTCTCCCCTTCCCTTTCCCCTTCCCTTTCCCCTTCCCTTTCCCCCTCCCTTTCCCTTTCCCCCTCCCTTTTCCTTTCCCTCTCCCTCTCCCTCATTCTTATGCATTCTCGTCTCTTAAAGGAAAAGGTTTAGTCAAAATTTTCATGTAAGAGTGTGTGTGTGTGTGTGTGTGTGTGTGTGTGTGTGTGTGTGATCGTCTTCAGCGGATCGGACGTGTTTCAGTGTGCTCCGCTCACGCCATGGCTGGCGCCAATTTGGCAAGTGGGACCAATTCTAGCCAGTGTGGACAGTGTTTTGAAATGAATGACAGTAGCAAATCGAATGTGGTGACATGTATACGGTGTAAAGGAGGTTTTCATACCTCGTGTGTTCATCTGGGTGGAATCAAAAGCACAAATCTGCGTCATGTAAACTGGTTGTGTGATCACTGTGCGGAAACAATTCGTGTGGAGGCTACTAAGAAAAGCGACGACATTGATAAGTTAAAGGATGAGCTGAAAGAATTAAAGGATCTGGTAATGAAAGGCTTTGCAGAGATGCGAGGTGAGGTAAATAGTGTGGTGAAGAGGTCAAGCAATGATGTGGGTGTTGTTGTGGAGGAGAAGGTGAGAGAGGTTGTGACGTCAGCAGTTACGAGTGCAAGGGAGAACATGGTTACTGGTGAGTTAACTCCGGATGTGGGGGACTGGGCTGAAGTGGTTAGGAGAGGCAAGAAAAAAAGGGGGAAGAACTTGTTGGTAATAAAAGCCAACAATAATGATGGGAAAGCTATTGACAGTAAAAAAGATGTTGCAACGGCTTTGGCGGGTGTGCCTATCAGCGATTCTAGGTTCACTAGTGGTGGTAATATTGTAATGAATTTCGATGATGAAGCAACTAGGAATGAAGCTGCGGAGAGACTTAAAATTATAGATAAGTTGAAGACCAGTAATGTGAAGAAAATCATGCCGAAAATTATGCTTTGCAATGTTAGCAAAGGAGACGATAAGGATGAACTGATGGCTAAACTAATAGAGAAGAATGAGTGCTTACAATCTATTGAAGGAGTGGAGGAAAAGATGAAGCTGGTATTTGAGAAACCGGCCGCGGGTGATACTGTTCATTATATCATAAAGTGCGACCCGGGTGTGCGAGCTAGCATTCATAGACATGGGGATATGCTGAGGCTCGAGTGGGGCAGATATAAGGTTCGAGATCGCTATCATGCTTTGGTGTGTTTTTACTGTCAGAGATTTGGTCATACGAAGACAAACTGCAGTGACAAGGCAAAGGGGGACAAACCAACATGTCCTAAGTGCGCGGGTGAACATGAAATCAAAGAATGTGAAGCTAATTTTAAGAAATGCATTAACTGCGTGAGGGCTAATAGGAGCGGAGAGCTCAGTCATACAGTAAATGAACACTGCTGTCCACTGATGGTTTCGGAGCTTCAGAGAGTCAAGGAAAACACGGATCATGGCTACTCACAATAATGTGAGCATAAAGTGTGCATTAGTAAATATTCAATCTGTGAGAAACAAGACATTTAATCTACGCGACTTAATTGATGATGAACGCCTGGATATACTGGCTATTACGGAAACTTGGTTGAGTGACTCTGACTTGGCAGTCATCAGTGAAATGACCCCTGATACGCATATGTTTCTTCACACTACAAGACAAAATGCCCGTGGGGGAGGCGTAGGAGTCTTTATCTCTAAAGCATTTAAGAAAATAAGAAAGTGTACGCTAGATCGACAGGAAAGTTATGAGGTGTTTCAGGTGGAATGTGAGGTAAATGGCAACAGGATTACGCTAATTATATTATATAGACCCCCTTATTCGAGCATGAGCAGTTTTATTGAAGAGCTAAAGACATACTTAGACTCTATTGATATGGTTAGTGCTAATGTCATTATTTGTGGCGATTTTAATGTATGGATGGACGATCTGAGTGCACGCTATGTATCGGATTTTGTGGATATGATTGACTCTTTTAACCTGGCTAATATGGTGGATGAGCCGACGACGATAGGTGGACATATGATCGACTTGGTCCTTGTGGATAAGGCTAATAACCTGGTTCAAGATGTGCAGGTAGAAGACATTTTCAGTATATCACCTGTGCATAAGCTGATAAACTTTAGCGTGCAACTAGCGATAGGAAGGAAACAGAAAAGGACGATTAAGTTTCGCTCTAAGAGAAACTTTGATTCAGAAGTATTACTAGGCTCAATATATAACGGCATATCATCTCAACGACTCGATTCGTGCGTACATGGTACTGTGAATACAGATGAGTATCTTACGTGCTTTGATGAACTCTTCAATAGTGTTGCCAAAGACCGATACGAGGAAATGTGCCCTATTATCGAAAAAGAAATTGTGATCAGAGACAGTGCGCCCTGGTATAACAGTGTGGTTGATCGTGCAAAAAAAGAGAAGAAGAGGAAGGAACGAAAGTGGCGTAGGCACGGGACAGAATTATTTAGACTTGAATACACTCGTGCTCGGAATAATGAGAGAAAAGTTATTATCGCGAGAAAACGTGAGTACTACAAGAACAAGACTGAGCAAGCGGCTGACAATGTTAATAAGTTATATAGAATGCTGGACAATATAACTGAAAAAAAGAAATGTAATAGGTTACCTGAAGGTTTTTCGGATGATGAGCTTGCGAAAGATTTTATCCGATTCTTTGAAACTAAGATAAGTGGTATTATAAGAAGTTTTAGAGAAGATTCACAGGATGATCTGTTGCTGGAGGCTCCAGTTCCTGGGTATAGACTAACTTCATTTAGACCCATAACCTCAGCGTCTCTGAAATCGATAATAAAAAGGATGAAGCCAACTTATTGTGCCAATGATCCATTGCCCATTGGTGAGTTACTTCATAGTGTTAACATTGACTTATTAATTGAAATCTTGGTTGACCTTGTGAACATCAGCGTTGTTAGTCATACTTTCCCTGACATGGAGAAAAGGGCGATTGTCAAGCCGATACTTAAGGGTGCGTTGGATCCGCAGTGCTTGAGCTCATTTCGTCTGGTGTCGAATTTAACTTTTCTTTCCAAGATCATGGAGAATGTAATTCTAGAACAATTAAGTGAACACTTGCAATTAGTGGAGGCTCTACCGGATAACCATTCGGCATATCGACGTTTGTATTCTACGGAAACCGCATTGTGCTCGGTGGTAAACGATATGCATGAGTTGATGGATGTAGGGAATTGTGGGATTCTTATACTACTAGATTTGAGTGCGGCTTTTGACACCGTTGTGCACGATATCTTGTTGCGTGATTGTGAAAAAATAGGGATAGAAGGAGCGGCATTAGCCTATCTTAAGAGTTATCTTGAAACCGACCTTATTGTGTAGGATTGGTGGAACCTTTTCTGAAGTGAAGACATTGGAACGGGGTGTTCCACAGGGAAGTGTTTTGGGTCCTGTCCTGTTCTGTATTTACACCATTGAGCTGTCTTACCTGCTTGCCAAGCATAGAGTTGCTTTTAAGTTGTTCGCGGATGACACGCAGTTTTATTTATCATTAAGGGATGTACAGGACACTGACGCAAAATTATCGGCTATAATGGTTGACATTGGGCGCTGGATGGACTGCAAACAATTAAAACTTAATAAGAACAAGACGGAGTGTTTGGTTATTGGTAGAAATTTTGATATCAACAGACGTGACGTTCGTCACTTACAAGTGAATGGGGGAGTTATGAGTGTGAGTGACGGTGTGAGGAACTTGGGTGTGTTTTTAGACAGTAGTCTATCATTCAAAATTCAAAATCATCACACAGTACGTATAGCAAATTATCATATGAAAAATTTATCTTTTGTGAAGAAATACCTTGACGAAAATCAAATGCTGATGCTCATTCACAACCATGTTATAAGCAGATTAGATTATTGCAACTCTCTATACTATGGTGTGCCTGACTATCTATTAAGAAAACTGCAACTAGTCATGAATCGGGCGGCTAGATTGATAAAAGGACTCTCACGCCGGGACAGGATCACTCCTGCTCTTATAGACTTACACTGGTTACCGATAAAAGCAAGAATAGTGTTTAAGAGATGTGTTATGGTGTATCAATCTCTGAAATCGGGAAGGCCTAGATACATTAGGGAGTTGCTCAGTGATTTTTATGTCGATGCCAATGTGACCTTGCGACATAGTACAGAAGAGTACAGACTTGCAGAGCCTAGGTTTAATACTGAATCTGGACGAAGGGCGTTTAGCAGAAATGCCCCCCGCCTATATAATATGCTACCACTTAGTGTCAAGCAAGCGGATAATGTTGACATATTTAAGAAAAAAATGAAGACTTTTCTGCTCGGTCAGTGCTATGATCTGGAAAGTAAGACTGTGAGAGAGCCCTACAGATGTTGAAAGGAAGATTGAGGGTGGGCGTATGGAGCGTCTACAAAGATGGAATACTCCCATGAAGGACTACAATCAAGTAAATCAAGTGTGTGTGTGTGTGTGTGTGTGTGTGTGTGTGTGTGTGTGTGTGTGTGTGTGTGTGTGTGTGTGTGTGTGTGTGTGTGTGTGTGTGTGTGTGTGTGTGTGTGTGTGTGTGTGTGTGTGTGTGTGTGTGTGTGTGTGTGTGTGTGTGTGTGTGTGTGTGTGTGTGTGTGTTTTGATATGTTTTCTTTTTCGATTTTTCCGCTTTTGATTTTTTTGGGGGGGGCTATCTTTGTCTCTTGGCCACATTTGTTTCAGCTCTCAGCTCTCTCAATACTTATATTTCTCTTTATCTCTTTCTCTCACTGTCTATTTGTTTCACTATTCCTCCCTATGTTTAAATATATGTTTGTATATCCTTCATCATTTCCATATCTCATATCTTTCTCTCTGACTGTTTCTCTCTGTTTGTGTAGTTCTCTTTCCACCTCCATCTGTTTGTCCGTCTCTCTGTCCATCACTATGCATGTTTCCTCTCCCTATTCATCCTCCCGTCCTGTGCTCTCTGCGCCGCCTCGCTCTGCCTCGCGTTTCTTTATGTCCCTCGTCTGTGCTCCTATCTCCCTCCCCTCCCTTCCCTTCCTCGTTCCTCTGATTGATTAAGATTCCTCTCTCTCTCTCTCTCTCTCTCTCTCTCTCGCTATATAATGAAACACTTTTCTTTTTTTAATATGTTTGCTCTGCTAATCATAATCGTCCTAACTACTCCATGTTTTTATTCTTTCTCTCTCTCTCTCTCTCTTTCTTCCCCTCTATCCCCTTCTCCGCGTTATCCCTTCATCCTTTTTCTTTTCTTTTTCTGTTCCTCTGTCACAGCATTTGTGGAACGTGTGTGTGTGTGTGTGTGTGTGTGTGTGTGTGTGTGTGTGTGTGTGTGTGTGTGTGTGTGTGTGTGTGTGTAAACCACCTCTAGGTCTGCAGAGGCTCTCTCTCGAGACAGCCAGCCTTTCCCCTACGGAAGAGCACAGAGCTCGTAGTACTGATCTTTGGGTAGGACTGTGTGTGTGTGTGTGTGTGTGTGTGTGTGTGTGTGTGTGTGTGTGTGTGTACTGTCGAAAGCGATGTGCTTCGAACAGCCAAACTTCAGTAATGTATAAGAGTATGTATGCATGTATGTATGTATGTATGTATGAATGTATGTATGTATGAATGTACGTATGTTCGTATGAATGTGTGTTTGAATGCTGAATATGGAATAATGGCTAAGATGGTTTATTTGTTTTAATTTCGCTCCTTAGTGTGAATGCCTTTCTTGTGGACATAATTTAAACCTTAATGTGTTTTTTGTACAAGAGACGGAGATGAGCACCGACACAAAGGTCAGATCTAGCGTTAGCCTCCAAGTTTGCAATTAAGTACGCAGAAACGTGGGGAAATATGTATGTATGTATGTATGTATGTATGTATGGGGCTTACCTGAATGTCTCTCTGTCTGTCTGTGTCTGTCTTCCCGCCTCTCTATCCGCCTGTCTGTCCACCAGTCTGTCTTGCTACACCTTACCACACCTTGCTTACCTGCCTGTCTAGCTACCAATTTGCGTGTTTATTTCCTTCGCCTGTTTCTATCTGATAATTTTGCTTTTATTTCGTCTAATTAACTTACCCTTTAATCTTACTAATATACTTACTAATAACATAGAAATATGACTAAACTTACTAATAAACTCACCTCTGATATCCATTACCGGCCTTTCTAGCTTTCGTTCCTTCCACCTGTTCTGAGGGCATTTTAGTATATTCATTATATTACCTGTCCCCACCTGTCCAAAAATAAGTAAATGTTACCTGCCCGTCTATCCTTATTTTCACACCTATCCTGAAGGCATTAAATATAGAAGAATAAATGTAAAAGCAGGTCAGGAGCGCAATAACCCAAGTCCAGGAGTTGTATTGGAGTTGGAACGCGCGGAGCAATTTTTAGACTCCTGGATTCTCCTGTTCGGGTGAATTGCCTCCTCGCCTTCCAAGACTCGAGGCGTCCAGGTGGTGACCTAATTTGGTCCGCTATTATCTGCCTCCCCTCCCCCTTCCCCCGCCCCTCCCCTCAGTCTTTAGGGGATCAGCCATGCTCTGTGGGACGCGTCAATACCAAGATCAGTGTAAAGTTCCGCGGCCAAATGTCAAGTTATCATGGAATGGGAAGTGTGCAGTGATTTTTTTTTGTGTGTGTGTGGGGGGGGGGGGGAGTGTGTTTTCCTTGTTGATCCCTAGAAATGCTCGTTATATTAAAAATGTAGAATTGTAGATGAAAAGGTAACCAAAAATAGGATAGGATGCAAAACAAAGAAAATTAAGGTAATAAGAAAAATACGAAGGACAAAGAAACGAAGGAAAGATAAAAAGGAAAAGAAAATTATATGTAAAGGTAATTACAGCTAAAGCAATAATCACCAATGCAATTTATATGAAACGAACGAATGGTTCACGTCATGTAAAATTGACAAATTGAGTGAGGATCAACCGTGAAATGAAACGAGAAAACACAATAATTAATTTCAGCGAAAATTTCTCCATTCCAGTCCGTCCTCTGGTGAGTGGACAGCAAACACAATCAACAAAACAAAAAAAATAAAAAATCAACAAACATAATCAAGAAGGGTCGGGGATTTAATTGCTTTGTCTGTTTAGTATATGGAACATTATTATTATTTTTCTATTTGGTTTTATATTTAGCAGTGGCAACAGATGTTTCTTTTCTTTGCTGCGTTTTAAGCCACTCGTGAATCCTATTTTGACCGTAATTGAATTTGCGATGAACGAAATGAAATCGAGTAACATTTTTGCTTCATACAATTTTTTTTTTCTGTATCAACACATTTTATCACCTGACGACATGCCTCTGCGGCCCCCGTGTGTACCTTCAGATTCCGAACAAAACGAAACACGATGAAACGCGATACAACACGATGAAACAATAAGGGCAAGAAAAGCACAGCTCGGAAAAACATTTGGAGATCGTTCTGTTCTTCTGCTGTCTGAGTCCCTTGTCAAGACGTTGTAAACCCCCACACACACACACACACACACACACACACACACACACACACACACACACACACACACACACACACACACACACACACACACACACACACACACACACACACACACACACACACACACACACACATATTCACACATCTTACCCCGCACACACTCAATATTCTTCTGCACACACACACACACACACACACACACACACACACACACACACACACACACACACACACACACACACATTCATCCTGTTCACACTCTGACTCCACACACACACACACACACACACACACACACACACACACACACACACACACACACACACACACACACATTCACCCTTCTTCACACACACACACACACACACACACACACACACACACACACACACACACACACACACACACACACACACACACACACACCCATTCTTCTGGTCCCTCATTCACACACACACACACACACACACACACACACACACACACACACACACACACACACACACACACACACACACACACACACACACACACACACACACACACACACACACACACACACACACACACACACACACACACACACACACACACACACACACACACACACACACACACACACACACACACACACACACACACACACACACACACACACACACACACACACACACACACACACACACAAGAAAAATAGAAAAAAAAAAGTGATGAGCAACTTGTCAATGAAGACTCAAAACTTTGGGAACAAAAATGACCGCAAAACAACCGTGGCCTGTGTTTAACTTTCGTATATCTGTCTGTCCGATTCTCTGCCAGTCTGTCTTCCTGTCTTTCTTAATGTGTCTGTCTGTATGATACATGCCAGCAGGTGAGGCCAGGCATAACACAAATGCCAGGTAGCGGCGTCGCAAGCATAGTCGTGTGCAGGAGGCTGGGCTGAAGGCTTACTTCACCAAACTGAGAAGTCTCAGAAATAAGATGGATTTGTTTAAGGAAAATCACTCGTAGAGAAAAAAAAGTCAACATTATAGCAAAAGAGTTCAATTTAGGAAAGTGTTTTGTGTGTTGGAAGAAATCTCCAGAACATTAGAATTATATAAATGACACCCCTCTCAGCAGGCCTGGATGTGAGTGGATTTAGTTGTCTATTGGTCTGTCTAAAGAGCTTGTAGGTTAGTTGCCTGTCTGCTTATCTTTGTCTGTTTGTCTTCGTATGCGTCTCACTTGGTTACAATGGCGGGTTGTTTGTATATCTGTATGTTTGTCTATATAAATAAATAACTGGTTAACTGCTTGCTTGCGTGTCTGCCTCCCTCTCTGTCTCTCTGCTGGTTTCAATGGCTGTCTGTCAGTATATGTCAGTTATAGTCTGTACAAATGAGTCATTGGTAAACTGCCTGCCAGCTTCCCTGTGCGTCTGCCTGTCTGTTCGTCTTGCTCTGCGCTGACCTCTTTGTCTGTTTGTCTGTGTTTGGCTGTTCGACTGCACTGCGTATGGAAGCATGAATAAACTTGTGCATGTAAATAAAGAATCAAATGCAACAATGCCACATAAGACATACCTCGCTGTTTGTCTGCCTGCATATATACGCCTCTCGTATTTACAACAGACATAAAAGACACTTTCGCTTCCATCTCTGGCATAAAGATTTACTCCTAACGATGTCAACAAAGCTCTCTCTCTCTCTCTCTCTCTCTCTCTCTCTCTCTCTCTCTCTCTCTCTCACCTATGAAGCTTCAGAGAGAGAGAGAGAGAGAGAGAGAGAGAGAGAGCGAGAGAGAGAGAGAGAGAGAGAGAGAGAGAGAGATTATGCATGATTATAACCTCAGTAATAAGAAAAAAGATTAACACATTCAGACTAAAGATTCAAATGGTCGTATTCCGAAGATGGAGGAGGAGGGAGGGAGAGAAGGATGTAGAGGAACAACAAACAAGAGTAACTTTCAATATAATCTTACTAAAGTAGTGCGCGCGCGCGCGTGTGTGTGTGTGTGTGTGTGTGTGTGTGTGTGTGTGTGTGTGTGTGTGTGTGTTGTGTAGGAAACGATAACTTCTCTATATATGTGTGTATGACCATTTGTTTCACACACACACACACACACACACACACACACACAAACACACACAACACCTCAGATACACATTTTATTGAAGTGACAACTGATATCTATTGGCAAGCTTGTGAGTTAAGGAGGAGGAGGAGAATGGGAATAAGAAAAGGAAGAATTATGCTGGAGAACAGGGAGAAGGAAGGGAAGGATAAGGAGGACGTAAAAATGAGAATAAGGATGGATGGGGATGTGGAGAAGGAAAAGAAGAACAAGAGCAAGAAAGAAAACAAGAAGAACAAGAAAACAGAAAACAAAAAAATAAGGAAAATGAGCAGTAGCAGAAAACAACATACCGGAAAAAGAAGACGAGGAAAACGAAAATAGCAGAAGCAAAAGAAGCAGAAGGAAAGTATGATACAATGCAGCCTTCATAAATTCAAAGGACCCACACGAGGCGGGAAGTGGCGAAGGGTCATAATCGTAAAACATTTCGGCGCCCAAGCACACACATTTGGCAAGGCTTGCGTAGGAGTTGAGGGCATCTCCACAGCTAGATTTATGACCCTGGTGGTAGCTCGACAAAGCTCCTACACCATGAACGTGAAAAAGAAACCCATGAGGACCCAGTTAATCTGTTTGTGGGCCTTGAAATAGTTGGTGTGAGAGGCGGAAGTGTTAGCTTATAATACTCCGTGATAGCCTGACACGAGTGACGACCGCAGCTCTCCTCGCAACCAAGCAACTCTCTCTCTCTCTCTCTCTCTCTCTCTCTCTCTCTCTCTCTCTCTCTCTCTCTCTCGGGTGTGAATGATCTCTGCTGAGATCATTCACACCCGACCTCTGCTGAGAGAAGGTCGTGACCTCACCCCGCTGCGCCCCACAACATCGCTTGCCCTGTGTTTTCGTCGTGCTCTTGGGCGTTTGTGTGTTCTCGCTTGTGGACCTTGTGTGTTGCCTGTGATTCCCCGACACGTGTTTGGTGTGTGTTCGCTTGTGGTTTCTGCCTGTGGTTGCCTCTGTGATTTGTGTTTCCGGTGTTTTTGCGTGTGATCTGGCTGTCTCCGGGTGTTCTGCGTGGGTTTCAGAGTGATTCAAGTGTGTTGTGTTTCCGGTGTTTTTGCGTGTGATCTGGCTGTTTCCGGGTGTTCTGCGTGGGTTTCAGAGTGATTCAAGTGTGTTGTGTTTCCGGTGTTTTTGCGTGTGATCTGGCTGTTTCCGGGTGTTCTTCGTGGGTTTCAGAGTGATTCAAGGGTGTTTCAGAGTGATTTAAGTGTGTTGTGTTTCCGGTGTTTTTGAGTGTGATCTGGCTGTTTCCGTGTGTTCTGCGTGGGTTTCAGAGTGATTCAAGTGTGTTGTGTTTCCGGTGTTTTTGCGTGTGATCTGGCTGTTTCCGAGTGTTCTGCGTGGGTTTCAGAGTGATTCAAGTGTGTTGTGTTTCCGGTGTTTTTGCGTGTGATCTGGCTGTTTCCGGGTGTTCTATGGGTTTCAGAGTTATTGAAGTGTGTTGTGTTTCCGGTGTTTTTGCGTGTGATTTGGCTGCTTCTAAGTGTACTGCGTGGGTTTCAGAGCGTTTTGAGTGTGCTGTTTTGTTTCCGGTGTTTTTGCGTGTGAATTGGCTGTTTTCGAGTGTTCTGCGTTTCGAGTGTGTTGTGTTTCCAGTGCTTTTACGTGTGATTTGGATGTTTATAGTGCTCTGCGTGGGTTTCAGAGTGTTTTGAGTGTGCTGTTGTACTCCCGGTATTTTTATGAGTGACTTGAGGGTGTTTAGTCGTGCTTGTGCTTGGGTTTCTGAGTGTTTCGTGTGTCCCGAGGGTGACTTTGTGTTCCCGAGTGTCTCACGCGTGATTTGGCTGTGTCGACAACCCACCCTTTGAATTCCCTGAGGATTCAATCTGCTCCTCCTCATGACACCCTCCTTAAATCCCCTAGAGGATTAAGCCTTCCTACACCCCTTTCCCTCACCTCACCTAAGCCCCCCACCCTCGCTCACCTCACATCCCTTTGCTCCTCCTCATCCCCTAGAGGATTAGCCCTTCCTACTCCTCCCTCACCTCCACATATTTCTAAGCCCTTCCCCCCTCACTCACCTTACCTCACATCCTATTTACCCATCCTTTCACCCACCTTACCTCGCCTCTTTCTTAACCTTTCTTGTTCTCACACACCTCACTCACCTCACATCCCTTCCTACTCCTCCTCTCTCCCACTTACCTCCTTTCCCAAACTCCCTCTCACTCATCTCACCTATTTCCTAACCCTCTTTGATCTCACACACCTCACTCACCGCCTCCCTTTCCCCCTCTTTACTTACCTCACATCCCTTCCTACTCCTCCTCTCTCCCACCTCACCTATTTCCTAACCCTCCTTGATCTCACACACCTCACTCACCGCCTCTCTTTCCCCCTCTTTACTCACCTCACATCTCTTCCTACTCCTCCTCTCTCCCACCTCACCTATTTCCTAACCCTCCTTGATCTCACACACCTCACTCACCGCCTCCCTTTCCCCTTCTTTACTCACCTCACATCCCTTCCTACTCCTCTCTCCCACCTCACCTATTTCCTAACCCTCCTTGATCTCACACACCTCTCTTTCCCCCTCTTTACTCACCTCACATCCCTTCCTACTCCTCCTCTCTCTCACTTTTCCTCCATTACTAAACTACCTCTCACACACCTCACCCCCTTTCCTAATCCCCTTCACTCTGTGTTTTTATCTCTTTCATTTCAGCTAAGATGGCGCCTAAGAAGTGCAGTACTTGTAACGGTAGCTTCTCAGCTCACTTTTTTACAGGGCGTTCTGCTGTCTGCCGACTGTGTCTGTCCAGGCAGCATCTCGAGACAAGACTGCAGGAGCAGGAAGAGAAGATGGAAGAAGGCCAGAATAAAATAATAGAGCTTTCTCTCACCAGGCAGCATCTCGAGACAAGACTGCAGGAGCAAGAAGAGAAGATGGAAGCAGGTCAGAATAAAATAATAGAGCTTTCTGGCACTGTTGCCTCCTTGCAGGAATTCATCCAGGCTAACGTTGCTGTGGTGCCAAACCCTTCTCCAACCGCCCCCTTGCCCTCAGCGGTACCGTCGACACCAGCGGACAACACCACGCAACGGGAGGATGCTAGTGGCACCGCCCATGATGGCTTCACCGTCGTGAATGGAGGAGCCAAGCCAGCCAGACAAGCGATTTATCCTGTTCATTGCTTCAACAGGTTTGCCATTCTGGAGGAGGAGGACGAGCAGGAGAGCACCTTCCTGGTGGGTGACTCCATGATTCGCCAGCAGGTCGTTGAGTTCTGCGGCAGAGTTCCTCGTCGAAGACGGAACTATTGCTATCCTGGTGCTGGGATCGACGACATAACTGCTGCTCTTGAGGAGATCTCCCCCCAGGCTACTAATGATTCACTGTTTGTTATTCACACAGGTACGAACGACGTCACCACGACCCGGTCTGAGGAACTCCTGGAGAAGTACCGTAGGCTCATCCAGCAGTATAAGACTAAATCCCTAACATTTTGATTTCAGGAGTTCTACCACGGACTTGGGCGAGAGCGACTTTTTCAGTAAGGCCTTCAGCCTAAACAACCGCTTACAGACTCTTTGTAGGAGCTTGACGTGGAGTTCCTAAACGCATGGGACAATTTCTATGGACAAAATGAACTCTTTCACAGGGACGGATTGCACCTTTCTCCCATCGGGGCAGCCAGACTCGGAAGGTTCCTCAACGAAGCAGTGCGTGTCATCCGAACAAAAAACGAGTCACGGCCACGTCCCTCCACCCCGCCCGTGTAAATAGACGCCGTGCATCACAACAAACCCGTAACCGTGATCCCGCAAGTACCACCACCTCTATTACCAAGCCTCTAGATAACTTAAAAATCCTTAGTTTCAATGCGCGTAGCCTAAGAAACAAATTTGATGAACTGAGATGTCTTGCTTTAACAGAAAATTTTGACATAATTGCTATAACCGAAACATTTATCGACACCACAAATATTGATTTAAGTTCCGAATACAACATAGATGGCTACAGACTCTTCAACAAAGATCGTGTAAACCGTAGAGGCGGTGGCGTCGCCCTTTATGTCAAAAGCTATTTGCAACCCACTGACAAAACACCGGGAAACAGTAACGTTGAACATTTGTGCGTACGAGTAAACATTGCAAAAGTCAACTTAAATATATCTGTCACCTACAGACCTCCGGGCAATCACTGATGACGACCTTGAAATGTACAGCGTCTTAAGGCAGTCACTTAATAACAGCGACTCACTGATATTAGGAGACTTTAACCTCCCCCATATCGATCTGGGCGACACTGTCAGGTACAGAAGGCGAGTCACATAGAATGATCAATTTCTAGAAGAAAATTATCTAAGCCAAATGGTTTCTGAGCCAACTCGACAAAATAATATACTCGACCTTGTTATAACAACCCAAGATAACCTAGTCAGTAGTGTCACGGTAGGAGAACACCTCGGTTCTTGCGATCATAAATTAGTGCGCGTCGACATTAAAGCTCAATCATCAGTGACTGAAAATAAAGTAAAGGTGCCCAATTTCAAAGAGCTAACTTCGTAGAAATCCGACAAAAACTAACAGAAATACAACTATCAGATGACGGCAACGTAGAGGAAGCCTGGCTAAGCCTTAAAAAATCACTTACTCACTCAGCAGAACACATTCGTCCCCTTGTGCGAGAAGCGAATTAACACTAATAAAAGCCCACCGTGGTTTAATAGCGAAATTAAACAATCAGTCAATGAGAGAAAATTGTTTTACAGGTTAAAGAAAGAACAAAGCACGCCCGAAAACATTAGACTTTATAATGATGCCAGGCGACGAGTAAGAGACTAGTAGGTCAGGCAAAGCGTAGATACGAAGAAAATATTGCAGCCAACTGTAAAAATAATCCGAAATCTTTCTTCAGTTACATAAACAACAGAAAGGCGATCAAAAGTGGTATTGGACCTTTAACAAACAGCGACGGTGCACTAGTGACTGACAGCCAACACATTGCAAACCTCTTAAACAATTACTTTTCCTCGGTGTTTAATACTAACAGTCTTCCTCTCGCTACCACCAACACCAGTACTATTGTAAATCCCGAGCATGCATTGCCTAATTTTGAAATAACAACCGATGAAGTCCTTAAAGCTCTCCATTCACTTAAAACAAATAAAAGTCCTGGACCTGACAAAGTATATCCAACTCTGCTGAAAGAAACAAAGAGCGAAATACTCTCCTCCCTCACAACCGTATTCAATATGTCCTTGCGACAAGGCATCGTCCCTTCAGATTGGAAAAGGCTAACGTGACACCGATTTTCAAGAAAGGAGACAAAAAGTACCAGGTAATTACAGGCCCATTAGTCTAACTTCGGTTGTAGGTAAGCTACTTGAGGGCATAATTAGAGACAAAATTGTGAATTACCTTGAAAGCCACTCATTGATTGGGGACTCACAACATGGCTTCCGAAACAAAAGATCCTGCCTATCGAACCTATTAACCTTTATAACGACCTCTTCACTGTTTATTACGTAACCAAATCACTGGACGTAGTCTATCTTGATTTCCAGAAATCGTTTGATAAAGTCCCGCATCATAAATTACTTTACAAATTAAAGCAAATAGGTATTGACGGTCAAGTAAACCAATGGATCGCGAATTGGTTGAGCAACAGACAACAAAGAGTAGTGATCGACGGATTTAACTCAGAGTGGGCGCCTGTCACTAGTGGCGTCCCTCAGGGCTCGGTCCTTGGCCCAGTGCTCTTCATTATTTACATCAACGACGTGGATGTTGGACTCAATAACAGCATTAGTAAATTTGCAGACGACACAAAGATTGGCAACTCGGTTCTCACTGACGAAGACAGGCAAAGCCTCCAAGAGGATTTGCACAAAATTTCAGCTTGGTCGGATAGATGGGAGATGCCCTTTAACGTAGACAAGTGCCAGGTCCTTCAAGTTTGAACGAGGAATAAGAAGTTCGAATACGAAATGCGCGGCGTTAAACTCAAAAGCGTTCAATGCGTCAAAGACTTGGGGGTCAAAATCGCGTCAAACCTCAAATTCTCACAGCAATGCATCGATGCAGCAAATAAAGCGAACAGAATGTTGGGCTTCATTAAAAGAAACTTTGTATTCAAGAATAAAGATGTAATACTCGCTCTACAACAGTTTAGTCAGACCCCACTTGGAATATGCGGTACAGTTTTGGTCTCCCCACCATGCAAAGGATATTGCTAAATTAGAAGGTGTTCAGCGTCGGGCAACGAAAATGATCCCTTCCTTGCGCAACAAATCCTACGAAGAAAGGCTTTCTACCCTTAACATGTTCTCTCTTGAGAAACGTCGCCTCCGAGGAAAACTGATCGAATGTTTTAAAATACTTAATGGTTTCACGAATGTAGACAGATCAACATTGTTTATGATAGATGACACTTTGCGCACGAGGAACAATGGCGTAAAACTCAGATGTAGACAAGTAAATTCAGACTGCACCAAATTTTTCTTCACCAACGTTGTAGTGCGAGAATGGAATAAGCTTCCACCGTCAGTGGTCCAGTGTAACACGATTGACTCCTTCAAAAATAAGCTCGACCGTCACTTCCTTCAACTTAATATCAACTAGAGTAGAAATGCAACGTTTTGGAGTCTTCTGATTAATGTAAAATCACTTAGGTTTAAGGACAGACCACCAAGTCTGGACCATGGGGTCTGTGTGGTCTGATTTTCTATGTAAATCTATGTAAGTCTATGTATATGGTAACATTTTTCAGGTGCATTGGTGAGAAACACTCTACCATCCAGGTATTACAAGCTAAATACTCGCAACAGAGCTTACACCATTCTTGCATTTTTTCTACTCTCCTGCCGCACGTATAGCTAGAACCATTTTTCCAATAGTTTCCACGAAGACTAATGTTTAATCTGGCAAGTACCGGACGGAATCTAGTGAGTAGAACTCGTGGTAAAGAGATATTTAACCCTAGTTTACTATTGTTGTCTGCAATCCTGGCATGGGGGGTTAATTTGTGTCGTGGAAGGAAATCTGTTAGACATAAGGTGCTGTACGGCCGTGACATTTCAGTTACCATTCTGCCCTTGGTGCGTGAGTTTCGTTTGTGTTTTTCCAGTGCTTAACCCAGTACCAGCGACGGGCCAAATTTGTGGCTTTACTGTGTACCAGCGACGGGCCAAATTTTTCACATGATATAACCCCCCCCAAAAAATACAGGCTGTACAGGTTAATGAATCCCAATTAAATTTGAGTACATTAACACCTAACAGTGAGTGGTGGAGGGTGTCGGTAAAGGCCAGTGTCCTGCAGTACTACAGGTGATGACGGTCACATATGAGGTGATTCGCACACAGTGATCATCCACGCCAACCCAGCCACCAGTGTTCAGTCCAGTACCGTGGTGTGCAGGTGTCGCTGAGGAGTCAGGAAGTGCACAAGTAGCTACGCTTTACTGTGCAAATAAGTGGTCAGTATGAGTGAAAGGGGAAAGTTGGGGTTCTGTAAGCACACTCCAATTAACCCACGTTATAATGAGTTGGCACAATAAAACTTTGCTTAGTGAACAGCTTCTCAGCGATATAATTGTTTGTTAAGGGTGCTTGCCTGTACCTTGATGGAAAATGTGACCTAACACATCTCCCACACACCAGGAAGGACTACTGGACATGAGTGTAGCGTTTAGTAAGACTTGCTGCCCCCTCACCTCAAGGCTGGCCTGCAGCCTGAGTGGCCAGGAGCAGCGGAGCAGACTGGTGTGAGGACTGGCCTGATCAGAAGGACCAACACCAACCTGCTGCTGCCTTCTCCATCCATAAAGGAAGGGAAAGGTTTAGTGTCAGGACTGTAGGACAATTTGATAGGGGAGAAGAATTTCATCAGACAAAGACTTTCACACACTGGTTCAGGAAACCATGAGAGCCAGGAGGTGTGAGAAAGCCTCCCTGGGAAGGTGACTTTGACTAAGACACTCACTCATTCTGCTGAAAGAAATCATGAATTGTGAAGTTTGTGGGAAAGAGCAAGAAGGGTAACTCAAGACACACATCCTTACACACACTGGTGAAAAAATCATGAATGTGAAGTGGTAAAAGATTTAATCTGAAGTGTGACCTAAACAGACACATACTTACACACACTGGTGAAATAAATCATGAATGTGAAGTTTGTGGGAAAAGATTTAATCGGAAGAGTACCCTCAACACACACATCCTTACACACACTGGTGAAAGAAATCATGAATGTGAAGTCTGTGGGAAAAGATTTAATCGGAAGAGTCACCTCAACAGACACATCACACACACTGGTGAAAGAAATCATGAATGTAAATATCAGGACCAGAGTTATGTTAATGAGAAGTGATGGATGATCTCTTTTTTTGCTCTCAGTGTATGAGTTTCATGTCAAGGAACTATACATTTGTAACTCCTTTCACTTTCTCCCTCATAACCCGTCCGGCTGCGATTGGCACGGATTTGGCTTTTACTGAACGTGATAACATATACTCCATGTCCTCTGCTTCTGTAGGATAGTGGAGGTTTCCCATGTGTATTGGTAAAGTTGGATATCCTCCCAAGCTGCAGGACTTTAAAAATTTTCTTCATTAGAATTGTAGCAGCTTTCACTTTTGTTCCATTCCTGTAGCTTGGTGAGGTCTGACAAGGAACCGCAGTCAAGGGTTAAGAAGATGAGAGATTTTTTAAGGTTTCACCTCTTTGTTCCAGGGTTTATTCCCAAGTTAAGCCCTCTATTAAATATTTAGTAGAGGTTTGCATCATTTCCTCTGATGCTAACATTTTCACCTGTACGGAATTTATTATGTTGACAAAGTTCTGTGTTATTTCTATGAAGTGGCAGAACACACAGCTGCTGGGAAGCATCTCCACTGTTACAGTCACAGCTTCATGTACAAAAATTTTTAGTATTTCCACAGATAAATACCCAACTCCCTTCAAAAGCTGTTTACCTGTAATGGATTATTTTAGGCAACAATGGTTAGATTAGGTTAGGTAAGAGTTGGCTAGATAAGGTAAGGTTACATTAGGTTAGGTAAGTAAGAGTTCAACAGATATTAACTCAAATTACCTAACCTCACTTACCTCATAATCTAACCAAACCTTTTATAATACAAGGTTTATGAATATGAAACTGTACACTATAAACAAGCTAAATTCATATATAGCTGATTTAGGAAATAAAAGTAGTTATGCTTCAGTACACTGTGTGGTATCATTTGCCAAGTCATCTTCCCACTCACACCTGTCACTCTCCTGCACCTGTGTATTAGTTTAATCCGGTGTTAGCAGCGGGGATCATGTTTCTTAACCCGTCCGCTGCGATTGGCACGGATTTGGCTTTCACTGCATGTAGCCTGGTAACTATACTCCATGTCTTTCTCTGCCACTGTGGTGGATAGTGGAGTGTTTCCCATGTGGTATTGGTGTTCTGGATACCCTTCCAAGGTGCAGGACTTTACATTTCTCTTAATTGAATTGTAGCAGACACTTTTTGTTCCATTCCTGTAGCTTAGTGAGTTCTGACTGCAGGAAATCCGTAGTCAAGGTGTTAATTGTCCCTCTAAGTGAGAAAAATGAGAAAAAATCACCCCTCACACAAATGATTTCATAATATATATCAAAGCATTTGTGATCAGTTTATGTATCATCTATTTTGGGGGTTTATATCATGGCACAAATTTGGCCCATCGCTGCTACACGGTAAAGCCACAAATTTTGCTCGTGGCTACACAGTAAAGCCACAAATTTGGCCCGTCGCTGCTACACGGTACAGCCACAAATTTGGCCCGTTCTGCTACACGGTAAAGCCACAAATTTGGCTCACTACTGCTACGGGTAATCAAGGCCAGCCCTTCCTATGTGCTCACTATAATCATTAAAAGAGGGCCTCTGATCACTGGGGCCTAAGGATGTGCATAAAAGAATAGGAGAAAGAAAATCAGCGGTGCTTTCATTATTCCCCATGATAAAAAGCTCTATAAACAATATTAAACAAATTTAAGCAAAAATATATATTCATTTACTTTACATTGCTTAGACAGGGATCTAATTTGTAGGGTGAGTATAGGAAAAAAAAGTGAACAAGAGGCTAAATATGTTTTCATTTGAGAGGAGATGTCTAAGGGGGATATGAGTGAGTAGTGAGTCGCCGCTGGGTCGGAGGTGCTGCGCCTTGCTCGCTAAAACGCTGAATCGATATGGCTGGCCGAGCCAAGAACTCGGTGGAGCTCTGTTACGTTTGTGCGGATCCCACAGGCAATAAGTGGATAGGGTGCTGTCTGTGCCCTAAGTGGTGTCATGTGAAGTGTGCTCATCTGTCTGGAATTAAGTCGGAAAATATATCTAAAGTAAATTGGATTTGCGACCCATGTCTTCATAAAGCATCTCTAGCTACCAAAATTGTGGGAAAAATGGAAGAATTCAAGCTGGAATTATCTAAGGAAATATCAGAAGTGAAACAAGAAGTTGAGTCACAAGCGGTCAGCGTGAAGGAGGAGCTGGGGGAGGTGGCGCAGGATGTGGCGGACGTTTTGCAACGGGCTGAACATGTGGAGTCAGCAGATGCAACTTGGGCTGAGGTCACCAAACGGTAAGAGGAAAGTTAAGAAGAATTTACTTGTTGTCAAGGCCTCGGAACAAGATAAAAAGGCTACAGAGTTGAAAAGTGAAGTTTCTGAAGCATTACATGGCATTCAGATTACTGATTCAAGATTCACTATTGGAGGTAATATTATAATGAACTTTGACTGACTTTGAGAGAATTCGTAACATAACACATCATGGCTACTAATTCCTCAGATACAAAGATTAAATGTGGTCTGCTAAATGTTCAGTCTGTGGGAAACAAAACTCTAGATATCCGTGATCTCATCAAAGAAAAGGATCTTGACATTTTAGCGGTAACTGAAACATGGCTAAATGACTACGACGCCGCCAAGATTCGTGAGATGACGCCATGCAGTAACTCGTACCTTTCTACATGTTCCGAGGGGAGACAAGAAGGGGGTGGTGGTGTTGGGATCTTTCTTTCAATTCTTTTAAGAAGATTCGAGAAAGCATCAGAAAGGTGGGATACCTTTGAATTAGTGCAAGTCATCTGTGAAATTGATAGAAGGAAATGCACCTTTATTGTGGTGTATCGACCTCCGGATACAAGAGCAGAGGTCTTTATTGATGATTTTCGCACATTTTTGGAGTCTGTGGATATGGTGAGTGCAAATGTGTTCATCTGTGGTGACTTTAATCTATGGATTGATGATCCTGAAAATTCTTCTGCCATGGCCTTCATTGAGATGATGGACAGTCTCAACCTGATTAATAAAGTGAATGAGATTACTTCTTTAGGGGGTCATGTGCTAGACTTGGTTTTCAGCGATATAGACGGTGATCTAGTGCAAGGCGTGTGTGTTGATGAAATATGTTGTATATCCCCGGTGCATAAATTGGTAACCTTTGAAATTTCATACGTGAGGGAAGCAGTGCAGAGAAAAAAGATCACGTTCAGATTGCGAAAGAATTTTTAACCAGAAATATTGATTAACTCTGTAATACAGGAAATTACTATTAAGTGTCGTGAAATCTGTGAACATGGCTCGGTGTTACGTGTAAATTGTGCTACCTGCCTGGTTAAGCTATGTAATGGTTTAGCTAAAGATGAGTATAACAGCCTCTGTCCTCTGATTGAAAAGGAGATAGTGGAGAGAGATCATGCACCTTGGTTTAATACGGAAATACTGAGGGCAAAAAGAGAGAAGAAGAAAAAAGAAAGACTGTATGTGGGCAAAAACAGATGAGGCAAGAAGAGCATACAGGAGGCGAAAGCAAGAAAATCGGTTCGTGATAAAACGGAAAAGGAATACTATCGGAATAAGGTTGTGGAGGCAGGGCCTAACATGAATAAATCCTAACCCACTTAGCCAGTGGGTACTTTGCCGACTGGTAAAGGAGTGGCTTTCCCGTTACGCTGGTCGCGGGTTCGATCCCCGGCCCGGCAAAGCTTTCCTTGTCTGGATTAATTTCGTGTGTTTCGTTACACGAGAGGCCGTGTGGGAGTGTAGTAAAGAGAAAATTGTGGCATTTCAACACAGTACAGAACAGTATAGACTCTATGAGCCCAGGTCAACCTGAACTGGGTTTGAGAGCATTTGAGGAAGAGTGCCCTGCTCTATAATGAGTCACCCGGGACGTTAAGAACAGTGACAGTCTGGCAGTGTTGAAGAAAGCGCTGAAGACTCACTTGTTCACTAAATCCTACGACTTAACAAATATGAGGATTGAGGACAACTTGAGGTGCTAATATTACTGTTATAATGTTAGCGGCCCCAGGAGCGCTGGCGGACTGGGGCCTGAAACTCATCAACGTAAACGGTATGATCGAGCTGTATAAAATGTTTTCAGATTGCGATAACTTAGACGTGGATACTTTCTTTACACTAGAAGAGGGCAACTCTAGATGGTCTGAGTCCCGCAGCAAAGTGTGCCAGATGTGTGACGCCCATGGAGCCATGTGGCGACGCCTCCTGAGCAGCAGAAAACCAACCTTTGGTCCGCTTCTCCACCCCTAGACTCAAAACATATCAGCTGATCCAGTGGACGATTGAAAGTGCATACAATCCCTGCCTTTTCTGAGTGTAGGTAGGAACAACTCACATAACTATTAAGCTTAATGACACTTTCATAAGCAGGTCTAAAAGCAGAGGGATTTAGGGGTCTGAGTGAGCTCCTGATCTCCGTCCAAGGGCACAATGCATTCATGCTAGAAATCGAGCAAATAGGGTACTGGGATTTATTTGAAGGAGCCAATAGAAGGAGCAATAGAAGCGCCGAAGTCTTCCTCAAACTATATTTAGTATTAGTTAGACCTCATCTTGACTATGTGGTTCAGTTCTGGTCACCTGGATATCAAAATGTTAGAATCGGTGCAGAGGAGGATGACGAAGATGATTCAGGTTGAGAAACTTGCCATACGAGGAAAGACTCAAACAGTTAAACTTGCATTCTCTAGAAAGGCGAAGGTGCGTGGAGACATGATCGAGGTTTATAAATGGATGAAGGGCTTTAATAAGGGGGATAATTATAAGGTTTTGTTGGTAAGAGAACCGGTAGGACACGTAAGTAATGGGTTTAAACTGGATAAATTCAGATTCAACAGGGACATAGGCAAAATTGGTTTACTAACAGAGTGGTTGGTGGATGAGTGGAACAGGTTTGCAGTCACGTGCTGATTGCCAATACAATTGTCACATTAATAAATAGATTAGATAAATTCATGGACAGCGATATTAGGTGGGGCTAGATACACGGGAGCTTAGATTCAAAGGAGCTGCCTTGTACAGTCGTTCTTATGTTCATATGTTCATATGGCTGCACGAAAAGGGAACGTAGTGGTTCTACATCATTTCACAGGTGAGTTGAGAGCTGTATAATCAGATAGGGCTACATATGATAGAAATCTGCAGTTCTGTTGTACACTGACATTGAGATTACCAGGCGGCTGCCAGGGTACCTGTCCTCGACCCGGGCTGAGCTGTATGCCATACTTTAGGCTCGCCACACTGTAGCAGCTCCGCAAAGATGTATACTTGTTTGTTGATAGCCAGGCTGCATTACATGAACTTGTGTCCTCCTCCCTACAGACTGTGATCTTGTGACTAAGTGCCTGACTGCCCTCCGTGCCCTTGAGGGTCGCAGGTGCCACGGGGTCCACTTCACCTGGGTGCCCTTCCATCCAGCACAATGAAAAGGCAGACTGCCTTGCTCGGACGTGCCCTTCAGGATGACACAGTGGACCCTGACACTGACTATACGCTTAGCTATGTTAAGAATATAATTAGGATTATTTCCATAATAACATTTCTACCAAACTCAGACAATGCTGTGACAATGGTAGCACCAGCAGCCTCCATTATGCAAGTGTCTCCCACCACTGTTTACTCTATTATGGGACTACAGTGCACCTCAGGATGTGGTATAAATGCGCAATGCTGCCTTAAATGGCTAGGCTATAGGTACTACTGGGAGGTTATTAACTCCCTGTGTCTGCTGCACGCTGTATGCCAGGCCGAGGGACACACTACGTGACTGCAACACTGTCATGGAATGTCAGCCCTTTCATTGTTTTTTTTAAGCCACGGACTGCCTTGACCTTAAATTGATTATAGATATAAATTAATTATATAGGAAAATTTTATGTACTTTTCATAACTCAAGCCATCAATTCTTTTTTTTTAATTTTTCGTCTTGATGCAAAAAACAAGTGGTAAATTCCTTAGTTCCCACTTTCAGGAGATCGCAATGTTTTTGGGTCTATCTGCCGATTGTAAGTCTACCACAGACTTGGTAAGTCTACCACTGGCTTCACTACCAGCGGGGATCGTGTATGGACTGAACGTTTCTCTGTTCCCCTCTATCATGCAAAGATGCGCCGACCAGGCTGGCCCGCCCCCATTTAAAGGGGGACTACTTGCAAGTTCGGCCTGGCTCGGCTTCACCGCTTGTATGGGGGATTTGTGTATGGACTGAACGTTTCTGTTCTTCATTGGCAAGACATGCGCCACCTGTTGGCTCAGCCTATTTAGTGGGACCAAAGGCTCAAGCATTCACGGTCCCCCGGCAGAGACTGATCGTCCCTCTCGACGACATCGTCCCCTCCTTATTCTGTCATTTGCATGCCTGTTATTTTCCTAAGATGTTAGCGGCCCTGTGGAGCACTGCTGCGGCTTGAACCGAGGCGTGAATCCTCATCAAGCGGTATCAAACGCATAACTAAAAGCCTTCAGTAAATTGGTTTCCCTTCTTTCTGTATCACTTGTTGGGGTTATTTCCTTGGCGAGACTGCTGCCACATTAATAATTATGGTCACCAATCCTTTACAAAATACCTTTATATGCTCTAGATTAATATTATGAAGACTGTAACAATTCCCTTAGGTTAGTATGTTTTGGGAGGCGCCCACCAGGTTACGTTAGGATAGGCTTCCCAACCCCAAAATCCACATGATGAGGCGGGGGCTCTAGGAAGCTGCACTCTGCAGATGCGCAATCAACGTAATAAAATTCATAATATTAAAGATGAAGAGCTATAGTCCATGTAGTGATATTCTAAAAGCTTTACCCCTATATGATGAGCTAGTGCTGATTTAAATAGATAGAGACTGAAGGATGACCAGGGATTCTGGGAGGCTATTTTGAACTGGTGGACTCTAGTGGGTAGATCAGGAGTTACAACAAATAGGTCTGAAGGAGCGATTGCAGATTTATTACGAAAGATCTGCCAGTACTTGATTATGATTGATTGATTGATAGTTTATTGTTGCAGGTAAACAACAAGGGAGAAGGGAGGAACTCACTATGCTTCCATTCACTTTACTCTCTTATGCTTTCATTTACTTAAATTTAAGCACATGTAGATAAATTTTATTATCAGGGATACATACAACAAGCATATTTTCCAAATATAATATAGATACATGCAAGGATATAATGTTTTTTTTTATTCCTGGTGCTACTTATAATTACCCATGTATCCTTAGTTGTATAATCACACTCTGTACTGTCTGGGGGTTGGGACGGCATGCTCCTCCCTTTCATGGCATGGCTCAAACCGTTTCTGATCTTGTAGCAAGACAAAACACACACACACTCAGGAGGGCAGGACTGTCGGCCTTTCACTGCCGCAGGATCACATACACATATAGGAGGGCAGGATTGCTAGCCTTCTGCTCCTGCTGGGAAGATGAGGTCACAACTTCATGGCTTACATCCTGTACCTATTGTATACAGGTAAAATACCATACTAAAAAAAGGGTGCGGCTGCTGAGGTGAGGCAGGCGAGCTCGGGACTCGAGGGCACCGTTGCCAGATTATCGTACTCCAGAGCCGCGTAATTACCGGTTTCTGGCTATAACTGTTGCCAACAAGCACCAATAATTAACCATTTAAACGATATCCATATATGAAGGCAGTTATTTGGGTGATGAAAGCAGTTTAATTATTGGGTCGGAAATCGGCAAACATAAAAGGCTCAGTACGACAATCTGGTAATGTTGCTCGGGGGGACCGATTTTTCCAGTGTTTTGGAGTGGGCCGAGTAGCGCATATAAACACAGGTCGGCGCATGCGCAGTAGAGGGGGGAACAGGGGGGAACGTTCAGTCTGCCACAACGGCGTCGGCGCGGGAGGGCGCCTCCTGTTATAATACCTCCATGGAGAAACCTTGAGCCTCCTGTGACATCAAGATTAAGACCAAGATCAGGCCCCGAGATTTGATTTTCTCTTCTCTGTTCTTTGGAAACGCACGATAAATTAAACAAGCCAAGGAGAGGGTGTTCCCCGGCTGCCTGGGACGTGACGGGAGAGCCAAAGAGGTAGAGTTATTAACACATGCAGCCGTGAACACTTTTTGAAGAGGCGCTGTGGGATTACTTGTGTGGGGAGAGGAAGGAAGGTGAGGCCAAAGGGTGCTGTGTGTGTCTTCCTCATAGGTAAGGGGGCTTCGTGGTGCAGTGGTTAGCACACTCAAGCTCACAACTTGAAACTTAGTAAGACTAGATCTAGGACTCAGAAGAGGCAAATGTTTTTCAGCTGCAGAGTTGTGGATGCCTGGAATAGTCTTCCTAATGATGTCATAGAGGCAGTGAGCATAGCATCCTTTGAAAAGCGATTGGACAAGTTTTGGGCGGATCAACCAATCAAGTACAATTGGGAGGAGAAATTAATAACCACCAGTGCCCACCACCGTAGTATAAGTTTAAACAGTGACGACACAGAGGATCTGGATATAGAGGCCTAGTAGGCCTGCGTCCAGTATTTCCGTAAGGTTCCGTAAGGTAAGGTAACAATGGATAACACTCACTAGTTTGGTTAGGGCTTAATTAAGGTGTGGAATGTTGGAGTTTGTGTTCCCCGTGTGGGTGGGTGCTACTTATTTCCCTGTGTGCATGTTAGTTTAACCCGGTAGCAGCGGGGATCATGTTTCTTAATGGTCCCCCCAAACGAGAAAAATTAGAAAAAATCACCTCTCACACAAACCATTTCAAAATATATATCAAAGCATTTGTAATCAGATTATGTATCATTTATATTGGTTGGTTTATGAATAGGCACGAACTCCGCGCAAATATTTTGGACTCCCATATCTCAAAAAGTACTGGTTCAATCTTCCTCAAGTTTTGACAGTAGTTAGATATACATATGAACTATATAGTACCCACAATTTAGCCCTTTGTGTGCAGCATTTTTTGAGTTATGGCCGAAAATCGGGGATCAATAATAAGTAAGCGAAAAATTATTAATATGCAAGTATTTTGATAAGTTGGGAGACACCACCAAGCCTGTGCTCTGCCATATCTTAACTTAGTGAATAGTAAGGAACTCGGTGCAAAAAATTTTGGACTGCTATATCTCAAAAAGTACTGGTTCAATCTTCTTCAGGTTTTGACAGTAGGTAGACATACATATGAACTATATTTACTAAATTTAGCCATCTGTGTGCATCATTTTTTTATTTATGGCCGAAAAATGGGGCTCAATAATAAGTAAGCGAAAAATTATTAATATGCAATAATTTTGTTAAGTTGGGAGACACCACCAAGCCTGTGCTCTGCCATGCCACGTTATCTTGCCCAAATAGCCCTATTTTGACTTAGTGAATAGTAACGAACTCGGCGCATGAACTCAGTGCAAAAAAGTTTGGACTCCCATATCTCAAAAAGGACTGGTTCAATTTTCCTCAAGTTTTGACAGTAGGTAGACATACATATGAACTATGTAGTATCCAAAATTTAGCCCTCTGTGTGCAGCATTTTTTGAGTTATGGCCAAAAAACTGGGATCAATAATGCGGCGCTATCTAGTTACCAGTGAAATTTGCCATGTCTGTAGTAGTAGTAACGGTTATAGTAGTAGAAGTGGTTGGTTTTCTTTCTCTTTGTTTTGCTTTCTTTCTTTATTTCCTTCCCTCTTTTTTCCTTTATTTTTCATTCTTCTCTCTTTCTCTCGGGTCATTCCACGCTAATGTCATCCTGAGGGCCATAATTGAAAAATGGTCTAAACTAGGTTTGTAATACATCAAATTAAAGCTGAAAACCTGTAGTTTCCAAATTCGAAGAGAAAACGAAAAAATATCAAGCCAATTTTTTGTATGAGGCTTTTGAAGTTGAAGAAAATAGTGAAAAAATTTTTTTTACCAAAAAACCCTAATTTTATTTTCCCATTTTTACATTAAATGAAAGGCTGTTGATTCCGACCTCGATGTATGTTAGAAGTATGGTCAATGCTGTATTAGGTTAGGATGTAGTTGGTAATTCTAAGCAATTCAGTACTCAGTAATAATTAATTATATAAAACAATGTTGATTGAAACGACCGTAACGAAAATTTGATGTGTGTTTTTATAGGTCAGTGATTTTTTGGAGCAGCTTAATATAACTTCATATCCAATGTAGATTTAGTTGGGGGGTACCTATGCACCATTGGCCTTTTCTCTCTGGATATCTAAATTTTTCTGTAATTACTACGCACGTTTCATTTTTCCGTTACGGAACAACATGAAGACAAAACACAAGGCATTCCTTGAACAGAAAGAGAACATAACAGTAGTGCACATCATTATTCAAACAGACTTTGCTGAGAATTATGCCATTAAACACCAAAATGAAGTAGTGGCAGCCCACTGGATGCCAAGCACAGGAGATTCCGTGACTATATACACCTCAGTTGTCCACTATGTACAAGATGAAGAACAACATACCAAGGCTTATGCCTTAGTTTCAGACACCATGGCACATTCAAGCCTTGAGGCACAAGCGTTCAACAGTAAAATAATTGATGACCTGAAGGCTAACTCTGTTCCCATCAAGCACATTTCTTGGACAGATGGAGCAGCAGCCCATTTTAAGAATAGGTACTCATAACTGCTCTCACCTTTCTATGATCAGATCCATGAGGCTACTGCAGAGTGGAACTTTTGAAAGCTATCATGGGAAAGGCGCTCATGATCATATTGGTGCACTAATCAAGTGGAATGTACCGTAGAGTGCTGCAGGGCCGTGCTACTGTTAAGTCAGCATTGGACCTGTACAAAATTGCTACTGAGATATCAAACAAAACAACTGTACTGTACGTCTCCAAGAATGAAATTGAAAGTGAAAAAGCAGGCTATGAGAAAATTTGGAAAGGATGTAGAGCAGCACACTCAATACAACAGTGTAGAAGTGTTAAGACTCTTGGACACTATCGAGTGGCACTATACCATAACACCCACAATGACACTGCTTTCACTAATTGTAATCTGGAACCACAACATCTCGATTCTGATGATGAACACATTAGTAGCTCTACCACTAGCCGTGAGTTTTCCAGTGAAGAGGATGTTGCATCAAACTGGGCATCAGCAGTTGAGTCTGATGTCGAAGATGTTTCTGTCACAGATGCAAAACTTGAAAAATGTGACGATCTTCATGACATCACTTGTTTGTGAAAGAATGATAGGTCCTATGTGCTAGTAAAATATGTTGGAAAGAGATCAGTCAGGCAAGAATGTTGCAGGGACCTCACATTTGTGTTCCCAAATATGGAGATCGTGACACTATTCAAGACGACATGATTGTAAGAATCTCCCAGTGCCAAGTATTCGCAGGGATACATACATTTTTCCAAATGTTTCAGTTCCTGTCACTATCCAATAAATAATATTTGCTGTCTCTCTATCTATCTATCTATCTATCTATATATATATATATATATATATATATATATATATATATATATATATATATATATATATATATATATATATATATATATATATATATATATATATATATATATATATATATATATATATATATATATATATATATATATATATATATATATATATATATATATATATATATATATATATATATATATATATATATATATATATATATATATATATATATATATATATATATATATATATATATATATATATATATATATATATATGTATATTAGTGGTCCAAAAAGCCATAATGTCCTGGTACTTAATTATTGCCATTATTTTTGCTTTATTTCTTAAGGGAAATTGCAGTGAAACGACTGTAACGAAATTTTCAATCTTGAACGTGAACGTTCTTTATTTTTTGTATGAAAAACTGAAATGGTAATTGACAAAACCTATACATATTTGCATAACTTAAAGCTTCATATATAACATGCATATAAAATATTTGGAAATTTCTTTGTATTCTCACAGAGTTTTGCATATGTACAATACTAAGTCAAAATGAGGGTTGCATTTGTGAAACGACCGTAAGGTCCTCTTCAACAATAAATAACAAGAACAACAATAAACACAGAATGTTCCGGATAGTCTCATTAACCTCTTTAGCCATTAGTACTGTCTTGGTAAAAATCATATCAAGCAAACTGCATAACTTCTAGAGATACAGGTAAGAGTACACCAATAAGTTACTTCCGAATGAAACGACCATAACGTGTGGAATGACCCTCTCCTTTCCTATTTGATGATTTTATTTTTTTTTATTTATTATTTTTTTTTACAGCAAAGGATACAGCACAAGGGCACAAAAAAAAAAACAATAAAAAAGCCTGCTACTCGATGTATAGGATATGTTAAGGGTTATAGGATATGTTAAGGACATAATATATTATGTTATATGATGTGTTAACCGAGTAGCAGCGAGGATGATGTTTCTTAATGGTCCCTCCAAGCGAGAAAACTGAGAAAAAATCATCACTCACACAAACCATTTCATAATATATATCATAGCATTTGTGATCAGATTATGTATCATCTATTTTGGGGGGTTTATATCAGGGCACAAATTTGGCCCGTCGCTGCTATACGGTAAAGCCACAAATTTGGCCCATCACTGCTTCATGGTAAAGCCACAAATTTGGCCCGTCGCTGCTACACGGTAAAGCCACAAATTTGGCCCGTCGCTGCTACACGGTAAAGCCACAAATTTGGCCCGTCGCTGCTACCGGGTTATGGGCAGGATAAGGTAAACCTGTAAACCAGCAACATATCCCCTATTAAGTTGCCGGGTCCAACAGTGCTGGACCAGTGATTGTTGTCAGGCTGTGTTTTGAGAATACTGTAGAGTACCTTTGGTTCCTAACATTTTTTTTTTTTTTTTTTTTTTTTTCCTTCCCTGCTGGCCCATATCAACCTTTCTTGAGGGGCCTGCTGGATGGTAGTCGGGCCCCTCCCGTCATGGCGCAGGCAAGTGTTTTATAGTGCCGCCAGGTTTTGTTGGCACATGCTGCCCCCCCCCGGAGCTCGTTCTTGATTCACTTGGATGGTTTCTTCTAGAGTCTGGGTTGATGGGTGGTCTTCAGGACAGCATGTGGGTTGTCTTAAGCTTAATTTGGTGCTAACTTTAACCCGTCTGCTGCGATTGGCACGGATTTCGCCTTCACTGGTAGCCTGGTAACATTATAGTCCCAGGTCTTTCTCTGCCTCTGTGGTGGATAGTGGAGTGTTTCCCATGTGTTGGCGGTGTGCTGGATATCCCCTCCCAAGGTGCAGGACTTTGCATTTTTCTTCATTGAATTGTAGCAGCCACTTTTTGATCCATTCCTGTAGCTTGGTGATGTCTTCTTGTTAGAAATCTGCAGGCAAGGAGGTAAATTTATTAGTTTTCTATTTATTTATTATGTATTTATTTTTGGGCATTTTCATTAGGTGAAAAATTTCAAAAAAATAATAATGAGCTAAGCACATAAGAAAATGAGTTGTGACCACCTCAAATATACATGATTACTATTCATCAGTACTTTTCAATGCAGTAAATAATTTGGTTCCTCCATTAAGTTTTGATAACTGGTGGTTTTCTCTAAAGGTCTGGTTCACATGCATTGCTATCCTGGATCCTTTCTTTGAGCTTAATAGGAAAAAAATATGTCATAGTTATAGGTTTTGACATAGACTCCGTATCCTTGACTTGTGTCGGAGGGCTTTGCCGCAGCAGCTCGCTGGATAGGCGGCAACACTCGTGCATAGTCGGTTAGTAGCGAACACCCAGTGCTTCAAGTAAGTAGTACCCCGCGCTACACTCCCTTGCTGTCGCTGATATTGCTTTATTGTTTCTTGCTTCTAATTCAGCAGTTCTTAACCCGGGGGTCGTGATGTCCTTGGAACGAGGTGAGTTGTTTTGAGGAATATTGGATTTTATTCGTATGGTGGAAGGTTTTCTGCATGTTATACCGTATCTACAACTTCTGTAATAAATTATAAGTGGGAAGAGTTTTACAATCTGTGATAACTTGCTAATAAGCCAATGAAGTAGTCAAGACAAATACAAATTCTAAACTATTATTTTGCATTTAGGAATACTAAGCTATTATTTTGCATTTAGGAAACTAGTAGGCTATTATTTTGCATTTAGGAATACTAAGCTATTATTTTGCATTTAGGAAACTAGTAGGCTATTATGCATTTAGGACAAGACATTCAAGGAACGTGTTTTGTGTGTATATGCATTTGTGTAGATGTAGTGTAGCTTGACTGACATAAATGTTGGCGTGTGTGTGAAACAATATGTAGAAGGGAACTGTAGCAAGACGAGGACAGGCAATAGAAGACAAACGAGTAACAAAAATACTTAACAATGAAGACGCGACACAACAGACAGGGAGACATTGCACACGAGTACACTTAATTAGTCTGTGGTGCAGCGCCACATTTTCTTGGGTCACCGGGGAAGCAAAGCACACCGCTTTCAGCGGTGGCTACTACAAGGGCTCCACGGGGCATCCTATCTTGATGGTCCGTTTTATTCTACCACACCGGATCGGGGTCGAGGCTCGCGCCATGAACCCGACCTCTACTTTTTATTTTGTTTTTGCCGGAGAGTTTATATATGGGGAGTGGATGCAAACCCCTCCCCAACCAGCCTAGATCAGGGGCTGGACTTTTTTTTTTTTTTTTTTACGTCTCCGCCTATTGCGCCGGTAAGCTTGCTTGAGGGGCATGGATGGTATTCCGCCCCAGCCCGTCATGGCGCAGGCAAGTGTTTATAGTGGCGCCATCTTCTCTTGGCTCATGCTGCCCCCCGGAAGACTTTTTGATTCTTGGACGGTTTCCTCTAGAGTCGGGGTTGATGGGTGGTCTTCAGGACAGCATGTGGGTAGTTTTAAGCCACTCGGCAGTGACTGAAAAATCCGAGGTGGTAGCGTGGGGATTCGAACTCGTGTCGCCCATCACGTGAATGTGGGCCCAGCACGCTACCACTTCAGCCACCACCTACCCTGACTGACTCCTCACCATGCATAGGGCAGGGACGCAGGACTCCTTAGAGGATTGATCCCCCAGTTACCCCAAAAATGAAGCATAAATAGGAGAGAGAAAAAGAAAGAAAGACAGCTCGGGTAAATTGAAGACGGTTCATTCGTCACCCAGATTAACCTGCCCGTTTCATTCAGACCTAATTTAACCGATTCCACGCGTTCCTTTATATTATGGAAATTGACCAAGCCTTCTTAGGCCTCTGTGAATAAAAAAAAAGGCCCTGCTTGCTATCCTCGGGCTTGCCTCTCCAGTAAAATGCGTGACCCTCTTAACCCGGTAGCAGCGACGGGCCAAATTTGTGGCTTTATCGTAGCAGCGACGGCCAAATTTGTGGCTTTACCGTAGCAGCGACGGGCCAAATTTGTGGCTTTACCGTAGCAGCGACGGGCCAAATTTGTGGCTTTACCGTAGCAGCGACGGGCCAAATTTGTGCCTTTACCGTAGCAGCGACGGGCCAAATTTTTTGCCATGATGTAAACCCCAAAAATAGATGATGCATAAACTGATCACAAATGCGTTGATATATATTATGAATTCGCCATGCGTGAGTGATGATTTTTCTCATTTTTCTCGCTTAGAGGGGCCTTTATGAACATGATCCCCACTGCTACCGGGTTAAGCATTTTATGTATGTCAGCAAGCAACTTCACCTCACTGAGTCTCACAACATCCATCTGCCTGTCCTTCTATTTATCCATTTGCCTATATCTGTGTAATCTAACTATCGATCAATCAATCTAGCTACCTCTGTTAATCGAGGGAACCAATATCTCTTTTCTCCCCCACAGCGACGAGAAGCACCCAGCGCCACCCCACGCTGAGCCATCTTTCCCTTCAACGAGACTCAGCCACAACACAGATCATCATGTCCCGCACTTTCTATTTGCTGCTTTTACTTGGTGAGATCCTTTGTTATGGCCCTTACCTGCAAGCATAAGTGTGTGTGTGTGTGTGTGTGTGTGTGTGTGTGTGCAAGAGAGAGAGAGAGAGAGAGAGAGAGAGAGAGAGAGAGAGAGAGAGTATGCTTCTGGCCAGTTACGTGAATTAGTTTTGTGTACTTTTGGAGACTCTTTGCTCAAACTCTATCTTACAACATGGCAGTGATCTGTTTCCCAGCACAGTGGCACCTTACTTGCAAATGTCTTTCAGCAACCGCCTAGATTGATATAGTCAAATTATTTACATGGGGTTTTGTGTCATATGTGGGCCCATTAAGATGGGATATGTTTTAACTTATGTAAGGCAGAAACACTGAGCTTATCATATTGTGGCGCTCCACTATCCTGGGTGTAAAATGTGGCACTTTTGTGAAGGACCTTTACCTCCAGAACCTTTATCTCCAGTTTCCTTTCCAACCGTTCTATCTCTGCTGTGGTAGACGGTCACTGTTCTTCCCCTAAACCTATCAACAGTGGTGTCCCGCAGGGCTCTGCCCTATCTCCCACTCTCTTTCTATTATCCATTTGATCTTCCTTCCAAAACAAACTGTTCTATATATTCACTCCTACGCCGATGACTGCTCTGTATTACTCAACATCGTTTGACAGAAGACCATCCCAACAGGAATATTACATGATTCCAGGCTGGAGGCCGCAGAACGCTTAACCTCAGTCCTTACTATCATTTCCGATTGGGGCAAGAATAAATTGGTTTCCTTCAGCGCCTCAAAAACTCAAATTCTCCACCTATCAACTCGAAACAATCTTCCAAACACCTATTCTCTGATAACACTCACCTGTCACCTCTTTCAACAATAAACATTCCCGGCCTATTCTTAGCTCAAAATCTCAACTGGAAACCTCATATCTCTTCTCTTACTATACCGGCTTCCTCGAGGTTAGGCGTTCTGTATCATCTCTACCAGTTATTTTCCTCTTCCTAGATGCTGTTCATATACAAGGGCCTTGTCCGTCCTCGTTTGGAGTGTGCATCTCATGTGTGGGGGAGTCCACACACACAGCTCTCTTGGACAGAGTCTAACGGCCGTACCATACATCACCACCATCTTCCTCTTCCTCTTCCCTTACACGGTGTCCCGTTTCTGCTGGGCACTATAACTTGACCTCGATCCTTACCCTCGCTAGAGGTTCTTCGAGTTGGGTTGGTAGCCTCTGCAAACGCCTCTACATTGAAATCTTGATAATCGAAGCAATTTACATACATTAGTGTGATTATACTACATAGTGTGATTATACATTGGTGATTATACCAAATAAAATGGTTGATTGGTTGGTAAATATATAGGTATAATTGCGTACATAGCGTGAGCGATAAGGTTGGCATCCCTGCGCGACCCGTGTTTCCACCCCTCCACCGCTCCACGCAGTCAGCCCAGGAGTCCATCTGTGCCCGCTGCTACCACTTCTCTGTCCCTCGCTATCATCCCGTCAATCAAGGAGCCGTTAGAAAAGTGATCGAGCCCCACCGGAGCTATAGCAAAAGACTACCTGCTTGAGTTAACAAGCAGGTGTGTTAACACGACAAGGGTTAAAAATCATGATGCAACCATAAAGTTTTTTAACAACATTTTAAATAATTTATTAAAAAAAATAGTCCTGCCGATTCATATTATATCAAATAAGTATTATTATAATTCCTGGATCATTTACTACTATATTAATGAAAGAAATGCAGGATTAACACACAAAATATGCGAAGGCGCTGATGAAGATGTGCCTCTCTCGACCCCTTGCCAGATTTCAACAATTTCGCCCTCCAACACCTTCCCTTCCCCTCCGGGAAAACCCCTTCGGGTATTATGGTGGGAGAAAATGGCCAAAGAGGTTCTACAGCCGAACAGGTTGCCTTATGGTACGGCCGAAAGGCTCTTCGTTTCATCAACTCCCCTCCTCATACTGACAGTCTTCTGCATCTTAAATTCCGCCGTCATGTTGCATTTCTTTCTATTTTCTATCGATACTTTCACGCTGACTGCTCTTCTGAACTTACTAACTGCATGCCTTCTCTTCTCCCTCGGCCCCGCTGCACTCGACTATCTACTCTAGCTCATCCCTATACTGTCCAAACCCCTCATGCAAAAGTTGACCAGCATCTTCATTCTTTCATCCCTTACACTGGTAAACTCTGGAACAGTCTTCCTTCGTCTCTATTTCCTCCTGGTTACGACTTGAACTCTTTCAAGAGGAGTGTATCAGGAGGCCTCTCCACCCGAAATTGACCTCTCTTTTGTCCACTTTTCACTTTTGCCTTCGTAGGGAAAGCGATTTGCGAGCTTTTTTTTTGCATCTTTTTTGTTGCCCTTGGGCTGATGCCTTTCCTGTAAAAAAATAAAAAAAATAAAAAAAGAACATTTTTTCTTTACAAAAATTCACAAGTGACATATATTAACTATTTCACCCGTAGGTGTTTTAATCTTCCCTTGCTTTTGGAATTGATGAAAGAGTGCATCTGACAAAGTTAAGACTTCAATACAGGCGTCGCAATGCAGATATGTGTTTAGGCTATGCAAGACGAAGCCAGCAATATATGCAATTATTTTGGTGCAGTACCTTGAAAGAAGCCAGGCCACAATCACAAGCTTTCTGCCAATACCAAGATGACCGCTGGTCGACTTGACAGGCTACACTTTTTCCAAGAAGGGGGAGCTCCTATCCTACCCCCAGAGGTGAAACATTCAAGCTTCATGTCAAGTCGAGTCTTGAAATGTAACGATACTGTGTTTCCTCTCCAGAGACTGAAAGACCTGGCATGTGTTCATGAGTATGCAGTGGCAGTCTCACATCGGTTTATAGTATTTCCACGAGAATCTGGCGGGCGGGAGGTGGCGGCTGGGGGGTCAGCCAAGGTCAGCACCGCCCCGCGTCCTGCCACACACTTTCAACACCTCCCTCTTCCTCTCATATGTCAGATATTTACTAAGATTTTTGCTTGCGCTGGAAAATATTGAGAAAAGTAGCACTGGCAGGCTTGCTGGGAATCAGGACCAATATAGGGCTCTGCCGAGTAGAGCTGTCATAAGGAGAGAAAAGAAGAGGAATGTCAGGACTTTCGCTGAGAAAGTCGAGGGACATTTCAATACAAATAATCTCTGACCCGCTTACGAGCCCTGAGGAAACTCCGCCCAAGTCTCCCTTTCAGGTGAGTTTTCCGAACAGCAGATGCATACCTCGTGTTAGATATGGATGAGCGGAGGGCCTGCTGGATTAATATTTTGAGTAGTTATAGTACATGGCAGACCCTCTAAGCAGGCAATTTTCGGTTGCTGGGTTACAAATGGCGGATGCTGATCCACAAACCTCTCTTAAGGTCCGAGAGGCTGTAGAGGCTGAGCGATGGATATATATATATATATATATATATATATATATATATATATATATATATATATATATATATATATATATATATATATATATATATATATATATATATATATATATATATATATAACATCAGGTTACCATCAGTGCGGAACTGCTCAAAGCTGAAGAGAGGCCATGATCCGCAGGATGCATGCGATATTGACTGCCGTAGGCAATCCGGAACCATTCCTCCGGATTGGAAAAATGGGCAAATCGTCCCTATATGGAAAGGTAAATGGAACAGCCAAAAATGCAACAACTTAGTGTAACAGACAAGGTGTTTACCCATCAATTGCTCATGGCAGATTTGCAACCAGTTACTAAAACTGCAGAACCCTGAGCAGTCCAGGTTCATGCCTGGTAAATCGACACCTACCGTATTCTAGCGCTTCGTGTATTGGTGGAGCTCCGACGTGAGATTCGACAAGGGATTCTTGGACCCTATGCAGATCTCAAGAAGGCGTTTCATTCACTGCATCGGGAGACACTCCAGGATCTACTGCGACTCCGTGAGATTCCTGCAAGGACCGTTGGTCTGGCCTGTACTCTGGGGCTGAGTTCTGTGAAGTGTGTTAGTGGGGGAGGCGTGGCTTGCTTATTTCCCGTTAACGCGGGAGAGAGACAGGGCTGCGTCTTTGTCCCATCCCTTTTTAACACTTGCATGGACTGGATATTACTTTTTTTCACAACAAAGGAGACGGCTCAAGGGCAACAAAAAGAATGTAGAAAAAAGCCCGCTACTTGCCGCTCCCAAAACAGAAGATAGTATAGAGTGGCTAAAAGAGAGGTCAATTTCGGGTGGAGAGGTGACTTGATACACTGTTCTTGAAAGAGTTCAAGTTATAGGCAGGAGGAGATTCAGACGAAGGAAGGCTGTTCCAGAGTTTACCAGTGTAAGGGATGAAAGAGTGAAGATGCTGGTTTACTCTTGCATAAGGGTTTGGACAGCATAGGGATAAGCTAGAGTAGAAAGTCTAGTGCAGCGGGGCCGCGGGAGGGGGGGAGGCATGCAGTTAACAAGTTCAGAAGAGCAGTCAGCATGAAAATATCGACAGAAGATAGAAAGAGAGGCAACATGGCGGCGGAATTTAAGAGGAAGAAGACCGACAGTATGAGGAGGGGAGTTGATGAGACGAAGAGCCTTTGACTCTACTCTGTCCAAGAGAGCTGTGTGAGTGGAGCCCCCCCACACGTGAGATGCATACTCCATACGAGGGCGGACAAGGCCCCTGTAAATGGACAGCTTCTAAAAGGGGAGAAGAACTGGCGGAGACGATACAGAACCCCCAACCTCGACGAAGCTGATTTAGTGAGAGAGGAGATATGGAGTTTCCAGTTGAGGTTTTGAGTTAAGGATAGACCGAGGATGTTTAGTGTAGGAGAATGTGACAGCTGAGTGTTGTCGAAGAATACGGGATAGGAGTTTGGTTTGTGAAAGTTAACAGTAAATAAATTATGACTGCCATTTTTTTGGCTTGAAGCTCTGCTAATCCAAACAGGACCGGGTCAGATGCTGTTTGAAATGACGGAATATTACTGTTCGTAATCCCTTCCTCCCTCTTCCTGCAGCCCCCCACGGAGTCCTCCTCACCAGCCAAACGAGAGAACTACAGGTCAGCTTCATCCACCCTGAGTTCCCTGTTGTCAAGATTAAGGCCAACTGCGACCCGTCTTCAGGTAAGGACACACACACACACACACACACACACACACCACTCAATAGCTCAGTGGTTAAAAGCTCTGCGCTGCCAGGTTTCGCGGCCTGACAGGCATAGGTTCGAGCCTCGCTCAGGTCGGGATTATTCCCCTTACAAGGAGTGGTTACTGTCCCCCCTTGAGCAAGGGAGATGGGCGATGTGCTGTGTGGAGATCCTGGTAGTATCCAGAGATAGACTATAATGAGCTTGCTTTTGTCAGGAAAATACTTGCTGGTAATTGCCAGACCATCCCTTGACCAGGCCGTGGTGAATTACACATACACATGATTAGCACGCTCACCTCACAACCGAGAAGTTCTGGATTCGATTCCCTGGCGAAGTGGAGACGGATGGACAGTCTCTTTCAATCTATTTTCTCTCCCTTTTTTTGGCCTTTGCCGATGATACTTCTTTATTCTCTCCTATTCCTGATCCTCGAATAGGTCTCCTGTGGCCACTTAGTTGAATGCGGATCTTGATTTGATTTATTTCTTTGTTCTTAGCGTTGGACCATAAGATTAAATCCTGCCAAGGACCTCTGATCCACCACATCCTGATATCTTAAAATATTGATTGACACCCAAGTAACTCTTGTAACATCTTGTAACTCTTTGAAGTTACTTGGAGTAACATGAGGATTCAAGTTGACTTTAGAGAATCATATTAGGAAAACTACCCTTATTTCCCATAAGGTTGTGTATTGTTTTTAACTTTTTTCCCCTTAATTTTACCCTTTTTGAGGGCTGCGGTCCAGTTTGGATGTCGGCAGCTCCATCTGGCGTGTGCTTCCAGACGACTGTTCCTCTTTTTCACAATGATAAGTTTGCAGCAAAAGTCAGCACCCCCCGGTGTCTCATTAGGCATTGTTTTTGTCTACCTTTTTTTTTTTTTTATTCTTCTCCCAACTCTGCCGCTTCTCTTTCATTTTATGTCCTTGTCTGTTCATCGAGGTTTGGGTCTTAAGATTTTTATTTTATTTTTATTTTCTCTTGATGCTCTTTCATAAATCTCAGTAATAATAATAATAATAATAATAATAATAATAATAATAATAATAATAATAATACAGGTAACTCTCGATTTACGCGAGTTTGGTTTACGCGTTTTATAAATAACGCGGGGTCCAAAATCCAAATAAATGTTTAATTTACACGTTTTTTCACTTATACGCGATATTTTATGGAGTGGCCACCATATGTCTCAAGCAACTGGACTCATACGGCACCGCGGCCACACAGCTGAGCTCAGTTCTTCCTGTGCGCCACTTGAACAACAATACAGTACCCACGCTGCCACGCTACTCAACAATAGGGGTAGGCAGGTACCGGTACCAGTATCGGTACTAGCGGTACCAGCTATACGGTACGGTACCAGTACCAGAGTGCTCGGTACCGGTACCAATACTAGCCAGCCGTTCATGGTGTCCCTCATTTCTTCCTCACACGAGTGAGGCTGAGACTGAGTGCCTGAGTGGATATCTCGGTGATAGATATTCTCTCTCTCTCTCTCTCTCTCTCTCTCTCTCTCTCTCTCTCTCTCTCTCTCTCTCTCTCTCTCTCTCTCTCTCTCTCTCTCTCTCTCTCTCTCTCTCTCTCTCTCTCTCTCTCTCTCTCTCTCTCTCTCTCTCTCTCTCTCTCTCCACTGAATGAAGTGAATGAGCATATTATTCCCACCATCACTCGTAGGTTATGACAGACAACTAGGCAAGACAATTCACACGGTTCTGGTGACACGCGGCATGCAGCTGTTTGTTGTATGGGTGTGGTTGTGTGGTTTGTAAACAATGCAAATGGCGGCCGGGCTGGTATTGCGCGAAATAACTCGTACAAGACTCATGATGTACAGTTTCTGATATCATATTTACCCCATTATTCTCACTAATATTAATTAATAATGAACACATGGATATTTTTTCCAATATGATTTTTTATGTAGCTTGTACTGCTCCTTAGTCTTACAATCGTAAGCCACCTGTGACATCAAGATCAAGATCATACAAATGGCGCCCGACGGAAAAACAGGACAACAGCAAGGCATGGGCGATCGTCCACCGATTTAATTTTTGTATAGTATTTATTAACTCGCCCTGTATTCTATGGTAACATATTATAAGACAGCTATGGACTATGAAGGATTATAAACAATAATAAAGGTAAGTTTGCCGTTGTTATTGGGTAAGACGAAAGACAGACCCTTAAAAACACCCCAAAGAAAGAAAATCATTAAAAAAATTTACATTCGACGTATAACGCGCAGGGCTAAACTTTCAGGCATTTTTTATGTGAAAAAGGTGCGCGCTATACGCCGGAAAATATGGTATTTATTTTTCGACAGAAACCTACCTCTTGTTTGATTTACATTGTTTTTGATTTACGCGACCTCTTCAAGAACGCAATACTCGCGTAAATCGAGAGTTACCTGTAATAGATAAATAAACAATCATTCATATTTACATTACAAATTCACAATATTTCTTTATTTTCGTGTTCTTAACAGTTTGAAGTATTCCTAGTAGCATTCAGTACTTAACTCCTGTATTCCTTCCATCTCCGGCTGTGTGACTCTAAAGCCGGCCACACACACGCAGGCCCGCCCTGTCCGGCCGACGAAAAGGGGGGGTTGTCGAGGCCCACACTCACACAGGCCGCCTCATGAAAATATACAGTACACGTCAGACCACCGGGCTACATGAAAAACACCCCGATACCCGCCCCTTTTCGTCGGTCGGACGGGCCGGGCTTGTGTGTGTGTGGCCGGTTCGTGACAGCAAAAGCCAGTCACGTATCCACATAAGGGTTTCAATACGTGCCACTCCACCCTGCTTAGCTAAACTTAGAAAAAGACAACCAGGTTTTGTTAATTAATCTCTCTCTCTCTCTCTCTCTCTCTCTCTCTCTCTCTCTCTCCTACTCTGTACTGTATGTTATTGCAGGTCGAAAGATGATTTTGGATGTTTACAAGTGCCCCATGAATACAAGTCAACCATATTTACCAGTGTCGTTAAAGGGAGTCTGCGAGGTAAGTGTGTGTGTACTTCTAATTTGACCCTTACTTATACTTGCTTCATGGTATTTAAGTAAAGCGTCGCCCTACACATAAAAGTACATCAATAAGCTGTTGACTCGGTTTCTATTGTAACAGGCAATCCGTTGAAATGATAAGGGATACTTTTTTTGCTTTTCCATCTCTCTTATGCGCCGCACTGTAGTCCGACACATGAATGAAGTCAGTTTGGGAGTGGCCTACGAGATCCCTGCATCTCGAAGGAGAAAGGAATCCCTAGTAAACATTTTTATTTTGGGTGTGACCGGGGTGGTGCAGATACGGCGCCCATCGGCAGAACAAGGCCTGGGACTAGCCCAAGTCTATATACACCAAGTCAAGTCATACGCAGGTTTGTGGGAGGAGACACGGCCGAGGCGTGGTTTATGCGTGACACTGCTTGGAGCCAAACTAGAGAATGTAGAAACAGGGATTTAGAGAAAACGAAGAAAGGCGGACTAATTTAAATCAATCACTTCAACATGCCCTCCCTCACACCCCACACCGCCGTTTGTAGGCATTGGAATTATAGTCACGCAATAGCACAATAAAAAGACATATTTTTTCGTCAGTGGCTTGCCTAAACGCGCTGTGAAAGAAGGCGAGAATGCACATCCAGAGTGCATATACGGCCCCAACTTTAGTCGCCCCTGAACTGGCGGGTATTTTGGGGGGGGGGCACCAAGTGACGTCATCCCGTGGCTCCGCCCCAAAAACCGCCTCCTGCGCGTACCGGTCGCAGTTTTGAAGCAGAGTGACTTCTATCCTTAAACTCCATCACAGAGCAATATATTTCAGTACACGTTTTACATTATTTAGTAGTCAATGATTGGTGGGCGTGGCAAGAGTACACGTCACGGCCATACGTCATGGCAGACACACCTCAGCCCGCTCCCAGTGCCCCAGTTGATATTTGCCTTTTTGATGACTCGCCTTTCGATCAGATTTTGATGGCATGTCTCTAAGACAACTACCCTAATGAAGCAGAGTAGATACTTGGTTATATTTTTCCTAATTACGTCGGTGTCTGAAACACAATGTGTTTTAATGCCGTGTCAATCAGCAACCTAGTTTAGACGCTATTGCAATAAAACGATATGTAGCGGGCCTTGAAATACATATTTTTTTTTTTAGTAGGCTGCACTAGAAAAAAAAAACGTATGAAACAGTTGAGTGAAGCAGTCGAGCAGGGTGCTGGCAGCGCCACCTAGACACAGGTAGAGAGAGGTGCCGCAAGCCCATACTTCATTCTTTCAAGGTGCTTCGACGGAGGCTGGAGGAACTTTCTGTAGAGAAGGAGGTGGGGGGGAATAAGGAATGTGCACTAGTCCTTCCGGGTTCCCAGAAATAGGTTTCTCAGAGATCAAAACCGTCATTTTGGGAACCCTCCATGACTATACTCTGCCCGCACACCTGTAACACGGGGAGAGAGGGCGCCGGTCTCGAGGGACAAGCGAACAAAATGGTCGCTAACCACCCGTCACAAACGCAAGTCATTTGTCATAAGTGCAGCCGCTTCTCCCGCCGGTGACATGGGTAGGGAGGACGCTGGTCCGGGAGGGAGTAGTTGACCCGCGCCTCCGAACATAAGGACGCCAGGCATTCGCCACAAACACGGCCGCCCTTCTCGCCAAGGACATGGGAAGAGTGAGCGCCGGTCCGAGAGGGGATAGAGATCCACACCTCCAGGGACGAAGGTTGACCAAATGGACGCAGGTCAAGCGAACCATATGGATGCAGGTCATTCGTCACAAACACGGCAGCTCCTCTCATCCGTAACACGGAGAGAGAGAACACCGGTCCGGGAGGAGATAGAAATCCGCGCCTTCAGGGACGAAAGCGAACCAAATGGACGCAGGACAAGCGAACCATATAGACGCTAATTACTTGACACAAACACGGCCGCTCCTCTCGCCTGACAGTGGCACGGGTAGAAAACCGCCGCTTCAAAGGACAAGGAACTTAAGCAAGGTACAGGGAAACCAGGCCAAGCAAAATTAGCGCCTTGACGGAGCGAGGCGGCTTAAAAGAATGAAGTATGGGGCTTGCGGCACCTCTCTGCGTGTGTCCAGCAGGTGTAGTGCAGCCTAGATTTAATAAAGTCTACAAGTTGCGATATTTGCCGTTTTTCTCTAGGCTTTATCGCGAGAGGGAGTATCCCGCTCACATTACAGCTATTGTGCACTAGTCATGCGGGGGTCCCAAAATAGTCTAATATGACGGATTCCCAGACTACAGTTTTCCTTAGAGCGAGTTACAAAAAAATATATATTATTATTATTATTATTATTATTATTATTATTATTATTATTATTATTATTATTATTATTATTATATACTCAATCATTATTTTTTTTTCCTTTTAGTTATATTAAAAAAGATTCTTCTATATTAATGATAATAAAATGATAATAGTAATAATAATTACAATAAAAATAATGATGATAATAATAATAATGATAATAACAATGGTAATAATAATAATAATAATAATAATAATAACAAAAATAATGATAAATTTAATAATAATAATAATTATTATTATAATAATTATAACTATTTTATTATTATTATTTTTTTATTATTATTATTATTATTATTATTATTATTATTATTATTATTATTATTATTATTATTATTATTATTATTATTATTATCATTATTATCATTATTATTATCATCATCATCATCATCATTATCATTATTATTATTAATATTATTATTATCATTATTATTATCATTATTATTATCATCATCATCATCATCATCATCATTATTATTACCTCCGCATACGAAGTAGGGTGGAGGTTATATTTTCGGTCTGGTCAGTATGTTTATTTATTTGTTTGTTTGTTTGTTAACAGTCTCCTGTGCACAACTTTGCGGATATTTCAAACAATTTTTCAGGGAAGCTTTGTGTCCATCCAGAATGGAACACATTAAATTATTGATGTCAAGGGTCAAAGGTCAAGGTCGCACAAAACTTCAGATTGGCCATAACTTCGGTTCTCGTCATCGTAGAGACTTCAGACTTGGTTCATATATTGGTTCATGGAAAGACGCACCTTGCATAGCCTTGACCATGACCTTTGACCTTGACCTCGAAAAGTTCACCAAGGTCAAAGTTTAAAAAAATAGAATTTCATCAAATTTCGAAACAAATGCTTCCATATGATGCAGAGGATCACAATTGATGGCCATACCAATTTTCAGGACGATCTTTGGCGGAGGTGTGCACTCTACGAGTGCTATGCGTCTAGTTATTATAATTATTATTATTGTTATTATTATTATTATTATTATTATTATTATGATTATTATTATTATTATCATTAATTGTACATTATTATTAACACTTTTATTATTATTATTATTATTATTATTATTATTATTATTATTATTATTGTTATTATTACTATTATTATTATTGTCAAAATTATTATTAGCATTATTATTATTATTATCATTACTAATACTCTTATGGCCACCAAGTTTTCCTGGGAACATTTTCTACTCGACTACTGACCCGCGGTGCCACACAAAGATGTTTAACTTGATGGTGGCACGAGGGAAAAAGGCTGACAGCCACTGCTACAGAACGTCGCAGCGCCTCTGTCAAACACAAGGCTCGCCTTTTGTCAGCGCCTTCGTTCCTCGACCTCTAACTCTTGTAAACAGACAGCATGATGTGTGCTACTACGTCATTGGTTTTTCTTGTTAGCCATTCACCCGTAATAAAGTGTCGGTAATCAGACAGATTATTTTCCCTTGAGAGGATCACTGCATCAGGAAACCGTGTCATAACATGGCCTAAAAGAACGGCGTGACGGGGCTCGAGCTGTGAGCATTGCTTTTAATTAACAGAGTCGCTGAGACGTATTATAATAATCACCATTTGTTCTCGCACAGGAGGAGGGCGGGACACACTGCCTCACCGAAGACCTTCGGGGCGAGGATTGCTTCGCTATATCAGGATATTTTTGGAGAGAAAGAAGCTTGAAGTACACGTCTTCCGAGCTCAGCCTGGCCAACGTGACCTTTTTCAGCAGAGAATTTACGGTTGAAGCCACATCCTGGTGAGTCTTACCCGTTGAAAAAGCCTCGAAGTTTTTGTAGAAGTTGATTCCATTCAGAAGAAATAAATCAGTTTAACCCGGTAGCAGCGACGGGCCAAATTTGTGCCATGATATAAACCCCCAAAATAGATGATACATAATCTGATCACAAATGCTTTGATATATATTATGAAATGGTTTGTGTGAGGGGTGATTTTTTCTCATTTCTCTCGCTTGGAGGGACCATTAAAAGACATGATCCCCGCTGCTACTTTAACTGTTTGGGGCAGATAGTAATTGCTCGTGTTTGGGGGTCATTAAAAAATCAATCTTTTTTTGGTTATTTTGACCCCTCCCACCTTTGTCATGCCTTTAACACATGTTCAAACCCACTAGAAAATTGTGTAACACCAGATGACCCGCCACCCCACCCCTACTGGCGCCAGCAGCATGTCAGGGAGGGTCAGAATGTACGCTTCAGCTAGTAAGTGCAAAGACACATCTTGCTGCTCACCACCAAGGAACTTCTATTTCTCACTTGTAAAGGACCAATGATATTTGCACAATCAGATGATGGTGTTTTAGCTGATTTTCTAAAGCAGCAGTTTGCTCCACTGTTTGTCACCTGTCAGCTGGGAAAGGTACCGTTGCCAGCCCACAAACCAAGCCATATCTCCAGAGACATGCCGTATGACTATGGATGCCCGTCACTCTAGGAACAACCCCATAAATGTATTTGTGTCGCGTTTGACCTCTACAAAGCGTCCGTGGTCTCGTTGACTATGCACTGACAATTCTGCACGATGGAAGGAAGAGAGGCACTTCGAGGCCCTTAACCCTTACAGCATGTCGTCAGAGTGAGCTATTGTGTGCAATCAAGTACTTGAAACAACTGAACTTGAATTTTTATTTATTTATTTTATTTTTTTTTTACGTCGTGGCCTATTGCGCCGTTAGGCTTCTTCCCGGTGGATCCTGATGGTCGGCCCAAGGCTTCTTCCCGGTGGTGCCTGATGGTCGGCCCAGCCCGTTCTGGCGCAGGCGAGTGTTTATAGTGGCGCCATCCTGCATTGGCTCATGCTGCCCACCCGGAGCTCATCTTTAATCCTAGAATCTAGAGTCCGGGTTGATAGGTTGTCTTCTGGACAGCATGTGGGTAGTTTTAAGCCACTCGGCGGCTGAAAAATCCCAGCTTGGTGGCACCGGGCGGGGATTGAACTCAGTCGTCCTGAACGCGGGCGCCGTCACGCTATCCATTCAGCCACCGCCTCCCCGAATGGCACGATGAGGAGCTTGTGGATACAGCCGGTAAACAGGAAATACCAAGATCAACAGTGGTGGGAACCATTCGAGTACTCTCACCTGAAGAGAGTCCGGTGTGGGAGAGGCAGGAGTGGGCTGACAATTGTTTAGGTCGTTTAACTGAAATCCGACAACAATGACTAGTTTTAGTTTGTGATAATCTAAGAGTTATCTTATACCCAAAATAAAACTCAAAGACTTTAACTACCATATTCATGTGAACCAAAATGTATTAGTTTGTTGAAGAATGTTTACAAGCTCTTTCGTCATTCTACAAGCCCATCTCTTGAAAAATTATAAAATCCGAAAACGCTATGCAATTATGTCTGAACCCTTCCCCCCTTCCATGCCACGCTCAACGCTCATGCCCGACTCCCTTTAGGCGGTACGTAATTTTTGAACGGCCCTTTGCATGCACTAGGAATGCAAAGAATTGTGGTCCTCCAAACTCTACAACAGACATCCTTCTGTTGACACTGCAGTAGTAAGTGTTGTCTCCTAATGTGTATTACTATTTTCGTCTTAATTACTTTTCTGAACCTGCTACGTAACTGCACTCACCTCCCAACCTTTCCACTGCCTCACCGTACCTCATTTTATATTCCAGCTCGTCTCCTTGCTGTCTAACTTTTTAATGCAAGAGTTAACAGGCATCTTCATTCTTTCATTCGTTTCACTGATAAACTCTAGAACAGCCTTCTCTGCAGCCACGCAGTTTTCCATGCAGTTCATCTCTAAGCTGGGGGCTTGGTGCAGTGGTTAGCACACTCGGCTCTGTCGAGAGAGCCCGGGTTCGATTCCCGGGCGGAGTGGAAAAATTCGGGCGGCTTTTCCGATACCCTACGCCCCTGTCCACCCAGCAGTGAATGGGTACCAGGTATTAATCGGGAATTGTGTCCCATCTGGGGTCTGTTCCCTTCTCCTATAATTCCTTCCCCCTCCTGTCTCTCTCCGGCATATGATCACAGATGTTGCGCCGACTAAATGAAACTTTCCAACTTTTCATCTCTAAGCTGTTCAACTTCTCAATGCAAAAGCTAACAATCATCTTTATTCTTTCATTTGTGGCACTGATATACTGCGGAGCAGCTTCACTGAAACAGTCCCTCTTTCTCTGCAAGTCTTCCTTTCTGTGGCTTAAACCATGTCAACAAGGGAATATAAAACGCCTCAAATAAGATAAAATCATGATTTCGAGTCCTGCTGTGTTTTTGTGACAGCGTTTTCTTTGTGAACTCCTTGCCGGCTCTTTTATTTGCAATTTTGTTTTGTTTTGGTTTGTTCCTTAGACATAAAAATAAATGTTCTCTGTGCAGGAAACAACAAGGCAACACCTCGGTGCTACACCTCAAGCCAGTGGCAGGGATTCCCATCTACATGCTCAAGCTCGAGGATGCCAGTCAAAACAAGGTAAGTTTCCTAAACTGAGGGCAGACTTATCTGGTAGAGTAACGCAGTGCACTCAACCACCGCGAGCTGTGTCCTTCTTTCATAAGAACATAAGAACATAAGAACGCAGGAGTCTGCAAGAGGCCGGTGCAGAGGCAGCTCTTTCTGAATAATTCTTTCCATTGAACGTGCCACATCCAGAACGGAATGGCATGCCCCTAACCTTAGTGCGCCCACAGTTTTCCCGTGAGTATCGCCTCCCAGCCTGTAAGGCTGGGAGACGGGAGTCCTGGAGGCTGAGCGATGCCGTAGACATGTGCTGCGGCCTGTTACACACCTCTTTGGTCCCTTATTCTAGCCAAGATGGGCGGCCTTTCCTGGCTCAGAGAGGTATATCATCTAGGTCGCGTCTTGGGTGACCATGAGCCAAACGTCCACCACTATATCAGGTGATGGCTGCGTATATCCTTCTGCTACCCCTTGGGCGGTTGGGCTTATAGGCCCAACGAACAGCCTCTTTTTGCAGGGCCTAAGCCCCGTTCACACTGTGGCGACTCTGGGCCACGACAACCCGGCGACTTTTCCATTTGACAAGTTGGTTCCCACGCTGCAAGAAGGGGGGAGGTTTTATGGGGGTCCTGGTGTCTTGCCGACTGTCTGGGACATTCGGCCAACTAGTTGCCAGCATGTCGTGCTAACCCTCACGACTCCAGACTCCCGTCACGACGTCGGCGCAGCATTCGGCAACAGTCTCAAGACATCTTTCAAGACATGCCCGACCCTTTCACAGCAACACCCAAGACCTCGTGTACCCTAGAGTCGTGGGTAGTCGTGCCCCAGAGTCGGCACAGTGTGAACCGGGCTTTAGTGGTGGGTTGGAGCGTAGGAGAGTGAATTCTTCCTCAAGACGTTTATGGCATCCAGTACTTTGACAGGGCTGGAGGGGGGGGTAGGAGAGCATCAGTGCCTCACCAACCACACCCACACCCTTTTCTTGGGGACCGCCATGGTGGTGCAGACGAGACACGCTCGAGGAGCCAGGTCCGGGTTAACCTCCGCGAGCCCTCCGGGTGGGTGCCTGGAACATCTCGGTAGCAGCGAGGGGCCAAATTTGTGGCTTTACCATGTACCAGCGACGGGCCAAATTTTCGCAAGACATAACCCCCAAAATAGATGATGCATAAACTGATCACGTATGCGTTGATATATATTATGAATTGGTTTGCGTGAATGATGATTTTTTTTCTTATTCTTCTCGCTTAGAGGGAAGGGCCCTTAAGAAACATTATCCCCGCAGCTACCGGGTTAACCTCAAGGAGGAGCAGCAACTACCCCATCGCGGCCATCAGTCAGCTGAGCTCAGAAGGTTGAGAGCGGACATAGTGGTGCTCTTTTAGACGAGGAGACCTGGCAATGGAGAGTTCAGTAGTTGTGGTTATACCTACCACTGGTCAGGCCAGAGCGATGGTGCCCGTCTCAAAGGAATAGCTATAGCCATTTCTAGCCGACTGCAATCCTTCGTTGCACGGGTTACTCCGACTGATGAGCGTATGATGCTGGTGAGGTTGAAGCACACCTTGGGCTTCGTATTTCTTATTGCAGTGAACTCCCCTACCTAAATGTGTGAACTTGAGGAGATAGTGTGAACTTGAGAAGATAAGAGGTGTTCTCTGCCAAGCTCGACCCTATAGTGGTGTGGAGTGAGAAAATAAAAGTTGAATTGTGACATGTAAGGCCCCTAAAAGTTGCCATTTGTCCGACCTAGCTTGCATGTAAAATTTTGCATTCTAAAGCCAACATTTTCTGCCCTTTACACGCAGTTTCTGATAGATCAGTGACAGAGATTGTAACTGCAGTTTTGGAAGACGTAAAGCTAAGAGAGTAGAGGAAGGGGTTGAGTGGTACAGGAACGGAAAAAATGAAGGAGATAGGGAAGATGAAGTGGAGAAAAGAGAGTAGTGGAAGGTAGAGCGGTACGGGAAGTAAACGGACAGTAAGGGAGATATAAAGGAAAATGAAGCTAATAGAATAGTTCTATGGCATAGTGACATCTGAAGACTGCAGTGATGTCATCGACAGAATCAAAGTTGCAAATGGCGGCTGCTGATCCATTAAGACGAAACTACACCCTCTCTTGCAGAGGTGAGAGAGACTGTGAGGATATATGAAGGGTGGAAAGGAGGCTGGGGTCTGTAATTTCAATGCGGAGATGGTGAAAGTCGGGAGTGAAGCAATGATCCATGGGTTGTATGCGGTACTGTTTGCCATGTCCGGTACCATTCCTCTTGACTGGAAAAGGGGGATGAGTGTCCTTATTTGGAGAGGATAGAGGACCAACAGGAGTACTACAATTACCGTGGTATTACGCTGCTCAGTTTGCCGGGCTATGGGATTAAGGGCCAGTTTCACAGTTCCCCATGATTGGTTAGTAAGCTCCCAAACCAATACCAGAACCTTCGAAATTTCCATTTATAGTGTCTGGTGTTTATATTTAAGTTCACAAATTTGATGAAATTATACAGGAAAAGTCTTGTGTATTTAGTGTGGCATCGAAGACCTCACCATTTTGGAGTGTATGGGATTCTGTAGTTTGATTCGGGCTGTTACGAAGACACTGTATTGGACTGTGAAATCGGTTCTAAGATTAAGAGTGGCGTAAAGTGTGGGGGAGGTATGTGCTTCACTCGTCCTGTCTTGGTGGGATGTCTTGTGGTCGAGAGCAACACGTATTCTCCTCTGGACCATTTCAGCTGCGGACGTTTTCTCCTAAGTCTATATACACCAAGTCAAGTCATACGCAGGTTTGTGGGAGGAGACACGGCCGAGGCGTGGTTTATGCGTGACGTTGCTTGGAGCCAAACTAGAGAATATAGAAACAGGGATTTAGAGAAAACGAAGAAAGGCGGACTAATTTAAATCAATCACTTCAACATGCCCTCCTCACGCCCCACACCGCCGTTTGTAGGCGTTGGAAGTACAGTCACGCAATAGCACAATAAAAAGACATATTTTATCGTCAGTGGCTTGCCTGAGCAGCGATGAAAGAAGGCGAGAATGCACATCCAGAGTGCACATACGGTCCCAACTTTAGTCACCCCTGAACTGGCGGGTATTTTGGGGCTCCAAGTGGCGATCATCCCGCTGCTTCGCCCCAAAACCGCCTCCTGCTGCATCGGTCGTCGCAGTTTTGAAGCAGAGTGACTTGACTTGGTGTGTATAGACTTAGGTTTTCTCAACAAAGCTCCCCTATGGATATTTTCCCACGTGGACCTTTTACTCCCTGCATATATTTGACAGCAGTGTGTCACGATAACGAACACTGGCGAAAAATGTAATACTAATTCAGTGGGGCAAGCTCACTATTATGAACATTATTCGTACTATTAGGTAACATTGTCATTATTGGGAGTGGCTTTTGATGGTGATGTTATTATTGTAGTACCAATATTATTGTTTTTTTTTTTTTTAGAATTGTTGTTGTTATCATTATTATTATTATTGTTATTGTTATTATTATTATTATTATTATTATTATTATTATTATTATTATCATCATCACTATTATTATTATTGAAAGACTGTCTAGATGGTGTCTGCCGCTGTCTCCCCCATGTGTGTCGAGACTCACTCTGCCACCTAACGTCAGCTCGATGGGATGTAGCTATGACCATTCTGACATGGTTTGATGACACACAGGCCTATATCTCATCAAACCTTATGCCGGGTAATATTCAATTCGTCATTACTATTATAACTCATCTATGTTTTATCTCCTTGAAGAGCGGGAACTGCAGCTCTCTGGTCCTGACGGGTGGCACGGAGGAGCCATTTGACACAATTGTCTTCACGGCGCACTGGCACCAACAAGTCTTCCCGGGCTGCACCTACAGGGTCTGGGTAAGGGCGTCACTCCTGTCATCATCATTATCATCATCTGTTGTTATAAGTGAAAGGCAGGAAGAAGGCCCTTCCTAACGTTGATGTTCCCCTCTGTCAGTTTTAGTGCGATTTATTCTACTCCGGAAGAGGTTCTAATTCAATCTCTCCACTTTTTTCCCTCTTCCCTGACATCTACATTTTCTTAATTGACTGTTTATCACGTTGAGTCTCTCTCTCTCTCTCTCTCTCTCTCTCTCTCTCTCTCTCTCTCTCTCTCTCTCTCTCTCTCTCTCTCTCTCTCTCTCTCTCTCTCTCTCTCTCTCCCCCCAATCCCGAGGGGAGCCTCAGCTTCAACTTTTCCTACTGAGTACCGCCCAATTTCTACTACTCCTATCCTCTCTAAGATCTCTGAGAGGCTTTTGGCTAAACGGCTTTCCATATACTGTGATAATTTCAGTCGGTTACCTGATTCTCAGTTCGCATTCCGTAATGGTTTGGGAACATGTGAGGCTCTCTTGACTCTGTCTCATGACCTGCAGTCTTCTTTGGATCGTAGGCATGAGTCTCGAGTTGTTGCTATTTATTTTAGTTCTGCTTTTGATGTTGTAAACCATAGGGCTTTAATTTATAAACTACAACTCCTTGGTATTGATGAACTACTCAGTATTAAAAAAAAAAAAAAATCGATTACAGTGTGTTGTTGTTGATGGTGCCTGCTCTGTTTCTCTTCCTGTTGTTTCTGGTGTTCCTCAGGGCAGTGTTCTTGGACCTTTATTTATTAACATTTTTATTTCTGACTTGGGCATTAATCTCGAAAAAAAGCTTATTTCATATGGTGATAATACAACTCTATACTCCGCTGTTCACTCTCCTAGCAACAGAGGTGAAGTTGCTGCATCTCTCAAAAGGGACTTGGCAATGATCACCGCTTGGTGTCAACTTTGGGGCATAAAGATTGATGCTAATAAAACGCATTCCATTACCATTAGTAGATCCCGTACCTTGAATCCACCTCATCCTTGTTTGCATATTTTTGGTGAACATATTAAGGATGTTTCTAGTATTCGTTTGTTGGGAGTCACTCTTGATTCTAAACTGACATTTGAGAAACACATCCGTTCCATGTCTTCCACTATTGCACAGAAGACTTAACTAGTGCTTCAAAATATTTGTCTGTAACTCAACTGTAATAAAATCTTTTTATGCATTCATTTTGCCCCGCTTTGAGTATTGTGCTCCTGTTTGGATGTCTGCTGCCAATTGCCATTCAGAGTTATTTGACAGAGCTATCAAATTAATTAAATTTATTACTCCGGCACTTGTTCTTGGTCTTGATCATCGGCGTCAAGTTGGTGCCCTTACCATTTTAAAGAATAATCGGCATCCCTTATACAATGTTTTGCCTGATCCTTTTACTCCTGCACGGGTCACGAGGTTTGCTCTTAGTCAAAACGGTCTTGCTTTTAATCCTATGAATTTTGGTACGACACAATTCTCAAGATGTTTTCTTCCATCGTTGACAAGTGTATGGAATCAGTTACCCAAAGAAATTGTCCTTTCTGCAGACATTTCTACTTTTAAGACTCGTGTAAATGTCTTTTTCAAACAGTAATTTTATTATTCCTCCTTTTGGCGTTGACTGGCCAGTTTCGTAACTATTCGTTCCCTTTGCTTTTTCTCCAGTACCTTTTTGCATTTTGTGCGGTTCAACTTGTTGTATCTGCACCCTGAAGGAGGTTTATATATATATATATATATATATATATATATATATATATATATATATATATATATATATATATATATATATATATATCAAAGATAGAGAGGCAGCTCACAAGAGGTACCTGAGCCATCGCACTCCTGCAAACCATGATCTTTACATTTCTGCCCGGAATCGTGCCGAATCTACTCTCCGACTTACCAAAAACTCCTTCATTAATAGAAAATGGCAAAACCTTGCCTTTTCTAATTCTCCCCGAGATTTCTGGCATCTAGCCCAAAACATCTCCTCCAACTTTACTTCTTTCTTTTTCCCTCCTCTCCTTAGTCCTGACGGCAGCACCGCCGTTTCATCTATCTCTAAGGCTGAACTCTTCTCTCAAACGTTCGCTAAAAACTCCACTCTGGACGATTCTGGGCATATTCCTCCTACTCATCCCCCCTTTGACTCCTTTATATCTTTTATTAAGATTCTTAAGAATGATGTTTTCTATGCCCTCTCTGGCCTCAAACCTCAGAAGGCTTATGGACCTGATGGAGTGCCTCCTATTGTCCTTAAAAACTGTGCTTCCGTGCTGACCCCCTGCCGTGTTAAACTCTTTCGACTCTGTCTGCCAACATCTACCTTTCCTTCCTGCTGGAAGTATGCCTTCATACAGCCTGTGCCTAAGAAGGGTGACCATTCCAATCCCTCAAACTACCGTCCTATAGCTTTACTTTCTCATCTATCTAAAGCGTTTGAATCAATCCTTAACCGGAAGATTCAAAAGCACCTCTCCACTTCTGATCTTCTATCTGATCGCCAGTATGGATTCCGCAAGAGGCGTTCTACTGGTGATTTCCTTGCCTTCTTAACTGACTCTTAAAGCCGTGTCCACACTATCGAGCATGCTCGACGGGCAAACAGTGATACCAGATCCCGTTCCAATACATAAGCAAGGAGGGTGAGTGGCAGGCACGAAGGTGACGTCAGAAGCGAGGAGACTGCGGGCAAACGAGCGGGCAACTGTCTGTGAGTGAGTTTGAAGGAAACACCAGAAACTGTTTCGACTGGTATGATGCGAAACACTAAACGTTTCCTCGGAATTAAGTAGGAATATATCTCACATTCAAAGTGTTATGTGCATATCAGCATGTCTGGCGGTCCTTCTACAAGTGTACACATAAGAATTATCCCACAAGGCTATTTTCTTCCTCTCGGACGGTGTTCGGCATGGTGAGACAGGTCCCGACCTCTTCTTTCAGCAGGGTCAGAGTGAAACTGAACCATGAACCTGTATTTGACACCACTCATCAGTTTACAACTTTGCCCGCCAGTCTTTGCCCGGTGAAGGAGTAGATATTGTGGGCTAAACTACATCTGGTAGCACTCTTTGTTGCCAGATCCCTGCCTGTGGTTTTCCCGCTTCTGACGTCATCAACCCTCATTCTCACTACCTATTGTGATCTGGTATCACTGTTTGCCCGTCGAGCATGCTCGATAGTGTGGACGTTTAGTCATCCTCTCTTAGCCGTTTGCTATTGCGCTGGACATATCAAAAGCCTTTGATAGGGTCTGGCACAAATCTTTTCTTTCCAAACTACCCTCCTACGGTTTCTATCCTTCTCTTTGTACCATTATCTCCAATTTCCTTTCTGACCGTTCTATTTCTGCTGTGGTAGACGGTCACTGTTCTTCCCCTAAACCTATTAACAGTGGTGTCCTGCAGGGCTCTGTCCTATCTCCCACTCTTCCTATTGTTCATTGATGATCTCCTTTCCAAAACGAACTGTCCTATCCATTCCTACGCCGATGACTCTACTCTGCATTACTCAACTTCTTTTAATAGAAGATCCACCCACCAGAAACTAAACGATTCTAAGTTGGATTGCAGAACGCTTAGCCTCAGACCTTACTATTGTTTCCGATTGGGGCAAAAAGAACTAGTGTCCTTCAACGCCTCAAAAACACAGTTTCTCCACATATCAATCGACACAATCTTCCAAACGCCTATCCCCTATTCTTTGACAACACCCAGCTGTCACTTTCTTCAACACTAAACATCCACGGTCTATCCTTAGCTCAGAATATCAACTGTAAACTACTCATCTCCTCTCTCACTCAATCAGCTTCCTCGAGGTTGGGCGTTCTGTATCGCTCGCCAGTTTTCTCACCCGCACAGTTGCTATCCATATACAGTGGCCTTGTCCGCCTCGTATGGAGTATGCATCTCACGTGTGGGGAAGCTCCACTCACAGCTCTTTTACACCGAGTGGAGTCTAAGGCTCTTCGTCTCATAAGCTCCCTCCTCTTACTGACAGCCTACTACTTCTTAAATTCCGCGCCATCTTCTATCGATATTTTCACTCTGACTGGTCTTCTGAACCTCTTAACTGCATGCCTTCCCATCTCTGCCCCCGCTGCACGACTTTCTACTCAAGCTCATCCCTATACTGTCCAAACACCTTATGCAAGAGTTAACCAGCATCTTCATTCTTTAGATCCTTCACTGGTAAACTCCGGAACAGCCTTCCTTCGTCTGTATTTCCTCTTGCCTATGACTTGACCTCTTTCAAGTAGAGTGTATCAAGACACCTCTCCATACGAAATTGACCTCTCTTTTGGGCACTGTATGCTTTTCGCTGTATGGAAGCAACAGTTAGCGAGCTTTTTTCCTACTTTTTCTTTTTGATGAGGCATATACAGGGAGGGAGGTGCGCATGCAGATCATAAACACTTTGTTCTCCTCTTCGTTTCCTCTTTGCTTCAATTAACAGAAGAGAGTAGTACAGCATTATCTCTGAGGACATATTCTCTCACTTTCCACACCTATATTAGTAGCAGCAGCAGCAGTAGTAGTAGTAGTAGTAGTAGTGTTGGTGATGATAGTAGTAGTAGTAGTAGTTGTAGTTGTTGTTGTTGAAGCATTTGTGCTAGAAGTAGTATAGTGGTAGTATTAGTAGTTATAGTAGTAGTGATGGTAGTAGTAGTAGTAGTGGTAGTAATAGTAGTAGTAGTAGTAGTAGTGGAAGTAGATAGTAATGGTCATAATACCAGTGATGTAGTAGAAGTAGTAGTAGTAGTAGTAAAAGTAGTAGTAGTAGTAGTTGTAGTAGATATAGTAATAGTATTGGTTGTAGCTACCACTGAACAAGGCTTTCACGTTGTTTGGAGAGCTGAGCTTCCAGGTATCGGGCCGAGAGACTTAAAGCACTGCTCTTCTCTCCCTCATGTTTACCTTGTGGACCATGATTCCCCTTCCCCTCTCTTATTCTCAACAGTTCAGGCCGAGGACCGAATGTCAAAAAGATATGATCGGCGCCAAGGACAAGGAACTGCCGAGGCTTCAGTACGTACAAGCGAGCAAAGAAGTAAGTCAAGCAGATGGATTTATTAATTTACTTCATTACTAAAAATACATAGTAGTTAGCTAGCTAAGAGCTGAATACTTAATTTGCTTAAAAGTTACTTGGTTCTTTAGCTACTGATTTGGTTGGCTTATTAATGAGTAACTTAGTGACCTACTTCGTTAATCTACGAGTTAGTTAATCAGAAACTTTGCTATATAGCTTGTTAAATGGTTAACTATTATAATTAGTTTAAATTACAGTGTACGAGAGAGACACTCAAGGGAGACTCATTTGACCAAAAGTTGCACAGAGCTGAGACTTCGAATCTGGCGGTCCGAAGGATGTGTGGACTTTCCTCTTGTAACAATATACCTTGAGAGAGAGAGAGAGAGAGAGAGAGAGAGAGAGAGAGAGAAAGAGAGAGAGAGAGAGAGAGAGAGAGAGAGAGAGAGAGAGAGAGAGAGAGAGAGAGAGAGAGAGAGAGAGAGAGAGAGAGAGAGAGAGAGAGAGAGGGAGAGAGAGAGAGAGAGAGAGAGAGAGAGAGAGAGAGAGAGAGAGAGAGAGAGAGAGAGAGAGAGAGAGAGAGAGAGAGAGAGAGAGAGAGAGAGAGAGAGAGAGAGAGAGAGAGAGAGAGAGAGAGAGAGAGAGAGAGAGAGAGAGAGAGAGAGAGAGAGAGAGAGAGAGAGAGAGAGAGAGAGAGAGAGAGAGAGAGAGAGAGAGAGAGAGAGAGAGAGAGAGAGAGAGAGAGAGAGAGAGAGAGAGAGAGAGAGAGAGAGAGAGAGAGAGAGAGAGAGAGAGAGAGAGAGAGAGAGAGAGAGAGAGAGAGAGAGAGAGAGAGAGAGAGAGAGAGAGAGAGAGAGAGAGAGAGAGAGAGAGAGAGAGAGAGAGAGAGAGAGAGAGAGAGAGAGAGAGAGAGAGAGAGAGAGAGAGAGAGAGAGAGAGAGAGAGAGAGAGAGAGAGAGAGAGAGAGAGAGAGAGAGAGAGAGAGAGAGAGAGAGAGAGAGAGAGAGAGAGAGAGAGAGAGATAGAGAGAGAGAGAGAGAGAGAGAGAGAGAGAGAGAGAGAGAGAGAGAGAGAGAGAGAGAGAGAGAGAGAGAGAGAGAGAGAGAGAGAGAGAGAATTTACAGCTTGACAGTCACACCACACATGTTAGACGTTTTTGGTGGATATTTATGTTTGATTTTTTTAATTTTTTATACATAGCAAAGGAAACAGTTCCTAATGTATAGACACTTGCAGAGTCGTATGTCACTTTCTGCATACCTGAATGAGATGAAATATGATAATCTGAAAGGCTATAGATCGTTCGAGTATGACCAGACTATATCGATGCAAGTCCTCTGTTTGCGGTTCGTATGTGGTGCTCTCGGCTCTCCTGCTCTTCATTTAAGGCACCACCGAGTATGTGGGGGTTCACAAGAAAACAAAACTTAAAAACCATAATAAAAAAAATAACCGCGAAACCAATTCGTGGTGTGGAATGGAGTCTAAGACAACCAGGAGAACGTTAAACTACACTGACAACCCTACTCTCTCCTCGTGTCTGTGTTAATGAAGAGGAAAAAAAGAATTTTGGTAGCGTGTTAAGTATGACACGAAGGAGGAGTAAGGGTGACCCCTACAAGTGAACGGGAACTGTACCCGGTTGTGGACAGCAGATGTTTAAGTGTGGCGCATCAGCAAAGCCAGGGTTGCCAGATACCAAAATATGTGTCTCGACGAGCTCTATCTGGTGGTATACGGCAACCCTAGATGGGAGGTACCAGTGAAGAGAGAGAGGAGGCTTTTGAAATTTACGGACCTCAAACACTCAGTCTGGTCCCGGTTGTGGACAGGAGGTGTGGGTGCGCACTTAGTGTTCGATCGGGTCCAGTAGCCAAGCTGGCCTCGTGCACATTGTGTACCCGGTGATGGACAGTACAAGTGTTTGGGTGCGGTCGCTTCTGTCCCATGGAAGAAGATGGAAGAGCAGCACCATGTTTGTCCAATGATTTCAAACCCACAAATCCAGGAATTCAAGTGGACATCCCTGGCCAATTCGGCGAACTGGCAGCTCTGATGCTGTTCGTGCCCGATGACTTCTGGGATACCATCGCTACAGAGAGCAACAGGTATTACAGGCAGAAGAAGAAAGCTGCTGTGAAACCTGACATAACACCGGAGGTCCGCACATACCGGCATCATGATACTGCTCATTTAAGCCCCCACAGCCTCAGAACACCATGGAAACGCGACTCTACATTCAGAAATGACGTCATCTCATCATGCATGACATACTCACGCTTCAACCACATCCACAGCAACTTTCACCTTGTAGACAATTGACACTTCCACCAAAGGACACAATTGCTTACAAAACAGCCCTTATAGCTCCACTACTCCACACGCTGAAAGACAGATGCCTCACCCAGTACAAAGGCCAAACTCATCAACCATCTGTCGATGAGGGGAGCATGGGGTGGAAGGGCAACAGCAGCATGCGCAGTATAATCCAAACAAGCCCCACAAGTATCACATCAAGTCATACAAACTTGTGTGGAGACAAGTGGGATACTTGTCCAACATTATACTGCACGACACAACCTCCCGCACTGTGGATGAGGTTGTCCTTACACTGCTGGACGAGTCACCCTACAATAAGCATGAAGGATACATGTGTTCACGGACAGGTTTTACACCTCACCGACCTCTTCTGGCACTGCGAACTGTTGATGGTTACGGCGCAACAGGACCTGCATGTCAAATCGTCATCAGTTCCCTCCTGAGCTCAAAGTCGCCAAAGGCAAGTCCAAGAAGGGGAGGTCCACAGCTACATCGCCACACATGGAGATGACAATTTGGTTGCAATGGGCCGGTGGAGGGATACAAAGGATGTCTTCATGTTATCAACCGAGGAGACTGCTGACCTGATAGAATGTGACAGCCAGCGGCGTGTGAAGAAAATGAAGCCAGCAATGGTTCCGGCTCTACAATAAGAACATGGGAGGGGTGGACCTGAGCGACTACCTGAGTCAAAGTACAGCCCATGCCGTGCCACCAGGAAGATGTGGAAGAAGCTGCGATGTACCTAGTGAGCACAGCAGTCACTAATGCGTACATAATCTTCCGCATGGTGTGTGGCACCGCAACCGCCAAGATGCCAAGGAGCCCCATTTGCATTCCGTGAAGCGCTGGGGAACATCATGCTCACGATGTGTGACACGCCCTCCACCCAACGTTCTGCTGTATTGCACACGGCCCCAGTCAGCCTAGGGCACCTACCAGCATCATATCCTCCGTTGCCTCTTGAAGCTCAGAGGGCGGCTGCAGCAGGACGGGAGCCAAGACGGCCACCACACCGTTGTCAAATGCCAGGCTGCAAGAAAAAGTCCATTTTCTATTGCCAACAATGCAATGTGTGCCTGTGCATGAGACCTGGCAGGATATGCTTCAGCGAATACCATCGGCAGATGAAGCATCGCCTTCCTGACAACGCAAAGCAGCTCGCAGTGGTGCCTCCACCTCAAGAATCATCAACATCATCATCATCGGACGCTGATGAGCCTGCATCTCGCCGCATTCTTCCGAGACGTGCAGCTAAGCGGAAAGCGCCCAAACCAGCACCTCCAACTGAACCTGGATCTGCAGCAGAACCTGTATCACAGCAACCTAGCAAAAGGAAATCTTCCAGGTTGTCAGGGGGTCAACAGTCGGGGAAAGGGGAGGGGTTGGGGGAGGGATCGGGGTTTCAGAAAAAAAAACATAAGTGATTGTAACTTTTGAACAGTTGGGTCTAGAAAAAAAATAAGACCACCATTGGATTCAGCATAATCATGTCTATTTATTTACATCATATATACACTAAAAACTTTAATTTTAATAAAGGATATAGCAAAAGGAAATCTTCAGGTTGTCAGAGTCAACAGTCGGGAAAGGGAGGGTTGGGGGAGGGATCGGGGTTTCAGAAAAAAACATAAGTGATTGTAACTTTTGAACAGTTGGGTCTAGAAAAAAAATAAGACCACCATTGGATTCAGCATAAACATGTCTATTTATTTACATCATAAAAACACTAAAAACTTTACTTTGAATAAAAGGATACAGACTAAACAATTTTTTTTTAATTTTCCTCTTAAAATGCTCACAATTAACTTCTAAACTATTAGGCCTAGAATAAAAGTAAGACCACCATTGGATTCAGCAGGTAACACTCTATCAAAATCCATAATAAAACACCATAATAATGCCATGGGGACAAAATGGCCAGTGTTCTCTTAAGTTATTTTTTACCAATTTTTGAAAATTGGGGTTCAAATTCAATAGATTTTATCAGAGTTACTGGGAAAAAATGTTTATTTTTGCAGAAGAGCAACATTTTCCTTCAAATGAGACCTCAACGACACTTATACCTTCAATAATGAATGCATAGTAAGCAGTAAAGTGAACTCCACTTTTTCGTTCGATCGAGGGACAAACCATGTGTTTCACGGGTTAATTAATTAACCCGTATGGGGTAGGTAGGAGGAAACAAGCAGTGTTACATTTATGGTCTTGGTTTATTAGGACGCTGGTATTTATAAATAATCTACCACCCCTTGAAGAGGGAAGACGATTTAACTCAACCTCTCCTGTAGCTGACGGGACAGCGAGTCTTAAAAGGACCAAGGGCGACGGAGGCCTCTATAGTGACAACCCTGTCATTATTCTGTTATTACCAATATGACAAGATAATGCAATACATACAAAGAAAATGGGGGGAAAAACATTTATAAATATATAGGCGGCAACACTCCTTCCTCCTACCAGTCCTGAAACTCGCGTCAGCACTTTTCCTACCTATCTTGATGCGTCACAGAGGCCACGACAGGTGTGTGTGTGTGTGTGTGTGTGGGGGGAGATCGCTAAACTCCTTACAAACACGCCGATTTGGCGCCCATCCTAACTAGTGTGTGTGTTGGGGAAAGAAATTAAAAGGGCTTCCCAATATGACTGGGGAGGAGGTGGTTACAGGCATTGAGGATGACTTATCTGCAAGCAGGTGATGCCTTATGGCTCCTGGGCTGGGTGCTCCATTCACCGGGACGGCGAAGGTGCCGGGGGCACTCACTGTTAGCTGTAAGCCGGGCGAAGGGTATCAGATGACTGACTGTGGTAACCCTTATAAATCATGTGGACACTAACTTTAACTGGGAAGTTATATCCAGAGAGAACAGCGCCTACCTGTAAGCAGGCGAAGGTATCGGATGACTAACCTCGCCCAGCGCGGTGCATGGGGCGGGAGTTACCTCGTGAAGGGGAGGTAAGAGAAGCAACGGATAGGAGAGGGGAGTGCGTGGCTGATCGCCAGTTACCCTAACTAATAATTATGAAGGAAGGTTATATCCTTCACGACGGTTCGAACCTTTCTCAATAAGTTTGGAAGTGAAAATTAATGTCCAGGCGTTATGTGCTCGTTTTGGGGCACTACACGTATCTGATGGCTCGAGTGTTTTTGTATACACAAACATTCAAATATATCACTGAAATATAAAGTTGATCTTCACAATCACGAACGCGCGGTGCCACATCTACGTTCGCGAGTGGACAGACGGAATGAAACGGATTATAGGAGTGGTTACTCTCCCCCCTTGAGCAATGATGATAGGGTGTCCGGTGTTTGAGGTCCTGGCAGTACACATAGATCGACTATAAAGAGCACTTGCTCATGTCGGGAGGGTACCTGCTGGCGATTACGAGTCCAACACGTGATCAGGCCGTGGTGATTTTTACACACACACACACACACACACACACACCTGACCGAGGTCCGACGTGGGTCACGACGCTCCGAATGGAGTAGCTGGGGCCAGCCTGTTGCCCTCCCCCCTTCCCCTACATTTCCCTCTCCCTTTTCATCAAAAACCCAACACCGTAAGAAACTTTTGTGACATCAAGCAATCATGGTGACAGACAGTGAGTGCAGTGTGTGTGGTGCCGTGAAGACACTGAGGAGTAGAATGGCCAGTCTAAGTCTATATATACCAAGTTAAGTCACTCTGCTTCAAAACTGCGGCCGGCACGCGCAGGAGGCGGTTTTAAGTGAGCAGCGGGATGACGTCACTTGGTTAAAAAAAAAAAAATACCCGCCAGTTCAGGGGTGACTAAAGTTGGGGCCGTATGTGCACTCTGGATGTACATTCTCGCCTTCTTTCACAGCGCGTTCTGGGAAGCCACTGACGAAAAAATGTCTTTATTGTGCTATTGCGTGACTAATTTCAATGACTACAAACGGTGGTGTGGGGTGTGAGAGAGGGCATGTTGAAGGGCTTGATTTAAATTGGTACGCCTTTCCTCGTTTTCTCTAAATCCCTGTTTCTACATTATCTAGTTTGGCTCCAAGCAGTGTCACGCATAAACCACGCCTCGGCCGTGTCTCCTCCCACAAACATGCGTATGATTTGACTTGCTGTATATAGACTTAGTGGCCAGTGCATAGGTGGCCACGATAACAGAAAACCTTATTCCCGATACCCAATAACTGATAATGGAAAACCTTATCGGTGATAACCGATATTCGTTAACTGGAGACACAAATATAGGCGATAACCGATACCTGATACCCGATATAAATCCGCAATTCCGATACCAGCTAGCGATAAGTCCGATAGGCGAAAACGATACTATATTGATATTTCAAATGAAAAACATGTATGAATTCAAATTTTCATTATCTATATTTTAGAAATCTTAAAAAACCTGAAAACAACACGATGACACGTACATATAGAAGTTAATACTAGAAACGCCTTAACCGTTGTTGGGTTATTTGGCGTTCCACCGTCAAAGCTGGAGCTTTGTTTACAAACACTGGTCTCTCATGAACTAGCCCATCACTACTTATTCAGTTATTCTTACTGATCACCATTAACACTTTAACAGTCACTTCAGAAAAGAAGCACTGAAGCACTGGGAACCGGAACACTGGCACTCACTCCGTCCTCGAGGCGCAGCTGAGAGGCCACGCAGCCACGCCGCCACGTGGTTACAAGCCACTGGTCTCTGTTTGCGCTCTTTACAACGGGATCGCAAATTTCAGGCGGTGAATAATAATTTTTGGGGCAAAGTTAAAATATTTTTCTCTCTGATATAATGGTTTTTGAGTCTGACAAAAAAAAAATAACCTAGTGTTTTAATGTTGTGATCTAAGTATGAAATATCTTCACCGAAGATATTTCATACCCGTTTTTTTAATTACAACACCGGGCGCCGGGCCATATACGCAGAAGGGAGGAGACAACGTTTTTTTTCCGAGGCGGAAAAAACTAGCGATTATCGCTAGTTTTGTTACAAAAGTAACGAAGTATCGATATTTATATAAATAAGTAGCGGATGGCCGATAACCCGATTTTGTTATCAGCGATAAAGTATCGCGATAACTTATCGCGATAACGCTCAGCTATGGGCCAGTGTGACGCCGACACGGCCTTTCCAATAAGCCGACGCCCCAGGTTCCCCCAGGTACACCAGCCCGACCATCATGCTGCTGGGAGAAGTCGGTTCAGGCGCAGTGCAGTGTTGAGGCCCGTCACTCAGGTGGGCAATCAGCACGCCGCTCACCATACAAGGCAGTGCAGACGACAGACGTTCCCATGCCTCCTGCCGCTCGGTCCGCCTCTTCCCGTCTTGTCTCTCCGGCTGCATGGATTAGCAGGTCATCGCTAAGCCCATAAGCTGAGTGACGACCGACATCGCCTCGACCTGCACCCCCGCCATCAGCTGAGACCTGACCTTTTTTGACCTGGGGTTGACCTGGGGCTTAACACCTGACCCGCCACCCGGAAGACGACACCACGTCTCGCACCGACGCACTGCACTCCACCACCACACCCCTTACCTCCTCTATTTCATCACAACTTTTCCACAATGTAATCCACAGACCCCCTATACCCCTTTTATATTGCACTATTTGAACATTGTATTTTTAATATGAATATTTTCAACTTAACAGCTGCAATCACTTGATAAACCGATTATTATTATTACACACACACACACACACACACACACACACACACACACACACCATTTTCTTCTGGATCATTTTAAAAGACTTTTTCTGGACCAATTTATAACACGCACACAATATCAGTGCTGCTAATACGTACATGGTTGTTTATTTTTTCTTCCACAGGAAATACTGGTCGAGGAGCCTAGGACCGGAAAACTCTTTGTGGCGTCAGTGGCGACGGCGGGCTTGTTGACCTCATTGGCTATGGTGCTGTTGTTTGCCGTCATTCATCACGCCTGGAAGTCTCGACGAATTCAAAGTTCAGTCCCGGACAGAAGTGAAGACACAGATAGCATAACACCTCAGTCAACTGGCGAAAACTTGCAACTAATATGTAGGTACCGTTAGTTTGAGTACCGGTAATACCGGTCCCGAGAACTCCAGTACCAATAGTACTGTTGTGCTGGAAGCTTCCCCCAGCGACCATAGGCCTCTAGAAGGCTCCCGGAGAAACGAGCAAAGGGGCGGGGAGGAAGGCGAGCCGTCCGCGCCCCACGGGGCGCGGCCAGGCGCCAGGCGGGAAGTGTTGCCAACTCGCATATATTTTTGCTACATGTTCTTGTATGATCTAAAATATACTGTAATATTCTAGACTGTACTGTTCTGGATATATATAGGAGAAGAGGGCGAGAGAGAGTCAGTCCCAGTCATAGTAAGCTAGTGGTAAGTGAAGAGTCAGAGTGAAGTGTACTACTAAAGAAGAATATTAAACTTCAGAAACTGTGCAAAGTGTTTACATATCTCCCTCCCACGGAGTCTCCTGACGGCGACACGGAACCCAAGTAACACGTCCGGCATAACACTGGTGTCAGGAGTGTAGGCATTTGTTTTTCGCCATGGAGACTCGTTCCCAAGCTGCCCAGAGGGACGACATATTGACTGAACTTTTGGAAGCCTTGAGACTACAGGGGGAGAAACAAGAAAGAGCACTCCAAGAACTCAAAGAACAACAAGAAAGAGCACAGCAACAACAAGAAGGAACACTCCAAGAACTCAAAGAACAACAAGAAAGAGCACACCAAGAACTCAAAGAACAACAAGAAAGAGCACAGCAACAACAAGAAGGAACACTCCAAGAACTCAAAGAACAGCTAGAAGATCGCTTCACAGGATTACAGCTACAGCTTAAAGCAGTACAAGATGGAAGTGAGTCAGTGCGAAGAGAAATGACTGATGTAACCACGAACTTGGGACAACGCCTGATAGAAGTGGAGAAAGAACACACAAATCTTCAACAAGAGATGGAGGTGGGGAGGCGACACACAAAGAAATATTAGAAGTGCAGGAAAGGTGAACCGTACTGAACAGGCAGTTTGTGACGTAAGTGACAGAGTGAAGGCCCTTGAAGACTGCTTGGCTGGAAACGGACCTTCAGCCAGCTGCAGGGGCTAGTTGTACCCAAGATGCTTCTCCACGCAAGTCCGGGGTAGTTTGAGCCCTGTTTCGCCTGAGTTTATCCCTCGCAAGAAGTTCCGCCAGCCCCATGGGTCTGCTGGGTTCGCCTGTTAGAAAGAAGCCTCAGGAGTTTGATGGCAAGGTCTCCTGGGAGGCTTACTGCTCAGTTTGAGCTGTTGGCAGCTCGGAACGGATGGGATGACCAAGAGTCGCGGTACAGCTGGCCACTAGCCTGAAAGGGGCGGCGCTGGAGGTCCTTGCTCAGCTCGACAATGCGACAAAGGGCAGCTACAGCGGCTGGCACAGGCGCTGGAGCAACGATATGGGACCAAGCACCAGAACGAGCTCTTCAGGGTTAGGTTCAGAACCCGCAACAGGAGGCGCGGCGAGTCTCTTCAGGAACTCGCTCAGGACCTTGAGAGCATGGCGCACAAGGCATACCCAGGTGCCACCCCTGACCTGCTGACGGTTTTGCTGCGTGATCAATTCATCGATGCCCTGGACAGCCCTCAGCTGAAGATACAAGTGAACCAAGCTAAGCCAACATCAATGCAGGAAGCTCTGGCACGTGCCATGGAGTTTGAGTCCTTTGTTAGGTCTAGCTTGTCAAGCTTCAGGGACGACTCGACTTCTGGCTTTAGGGCACGAAAGGCGCTGTCAGCGACACAGACAGGTTCCAAGGAAAGTGCTGGTACTGCGAGAAGGTTGGGCACAAGGAGAACGAATGCTATAAGAGGAAGAAGGAATATGAAGGTGCGCTAAGAAGAAGCCCAGGGAAGGACCCAAGTGCTGGACCTGTGGAAAAAGGGGCACTGGAAGAATGAGTGTCGGAAAAATGTGCCCCAACGAGGACCACCACTGGAAACTAAGAAGGACTGGTTCACGGGGCAACGACCAGTCTGTCCTGTACATGCCCGAAGATATCAGTGTGCAGGAGAACCACCATGACAAGCTGCCAAGTGGAGGGCAAGGTTGACGGAGTGTTGTGGCCTGTGGTCGCCGACACAGGCTCGGAACGCACATTGGTGCGGCCTGACGTGGTGAGTCATCTTCGGCTTCCTAAGACGCCGCATCGACTGTGCGGAGTCACAGGACACTACGCAGAGCTCAGAGGCCCAGTGGACGTGAAGTTTGAGCTCGGAGGAAAGGAAGAGTTCCTCTCTGTGTACGTGGCCGACATGGATGACCCCTGCATCCTAGGTATGGATTATCTTGTCTCCCACAGGTGCGAAGCTGGACTTCCGCGCTAAGCAGCTGACTGTAAGAGGAAGGAGGGTGCCACTGGCGACTGTGAACAAGGAAGACCTGCCAGTGACGGTCAAGCGCACCACCATTATTCCTCCGAGGTCGGAGATGCTGTTACCCTGTCAAATTACGGGTGCCCCCCCGGCTAGCCTGTGTGTGGTAGAGAGTGGAAGTCGATGCCCGGTAGAAAACTGGGTGATTGTAGGCAGTACTTTGGTAGACCCTGCTGCAGCGGAAGTGCCTGTAAATGCGTGGCCAATGTCTCCTTCAGCCCAAAGAAAATAAAACAAGGGACCATGGTGGGGTTGTGCCAAGAGATCGACCAGAAACCAAGAACCTGTGTCTGCAGGAGAACCCTGACGAAGCCCCAGGAGGAGCTGCCTGACTACCTGTGCGACCTGTTTGACAGGAGCTCCAAGTGTCTAGAGGAACCCCAAGTGGAACAGCTCAGGGAGCTTCTCGTGAGAAATGCAGATGTGTTTTCCACAGGAGACCTGGACTTGGGGTGTACGGACCTGGTAGAGCACCACCTCGACACAGGTAGCCACCGCCCAGTGAAGCAAGCTCCTCGAAGGATGGCACCAGCCCGTCGCAAGGAGATGGATGAGGTAATGGATGATCTCCGGCAACAAGGGTTAATCGAGCGGTCCAGCAGCCCGTGGGCGTCTGCTGTAGTGCTCGTCAGGAAAAAGGACGGTTCCCTCAGGTGCTGCGTGGACTACCGAGCCCTCAACGATCTCACCATCAAGGATTCATACCCACTCCCACGGATCGACGACACGCTCGACGCCTTGGTGGGCTCCAAGTGGTTTTCAACACTGGATATGAAGTCTGGGTATCACCAAGTCAAAATGGCGGAGCAGGACAAAGAAAACAGCCTTCTCCTACGGCCAAGGCCTGTGGCAGTTTAAGGTTATGCCCTTTGGCCTCTGCCACGTTCGAGCGGCTGATGGAGAGGGTGCTGGAGGGACTTCACTGGAAGACGGCACTCATCTACCTCGACGACGTGATTGTCTTTGGCCAGACCTTCGAGCAGGAGATGGAAAGGCTATCAGAGGTTTTCGCCCGGTTTAGAGCTGCACACCTTAAGCTCAGCCCGAAGAAATGCTGTCTGTTCCAAAAGGAGGTCCAATACTTGGGACACATCGTGAGCGAGGCTGAGTACGCACTGATCCTGAGAAGGTGGCTGCGGTAAGGGACTGGCCGACACCCACCAACGTGAAGGAGCTGCGGAGCTTCCTCGGTTGTGCTCATACTACCGCAGGTTTGTGAAAGGCTTCGCTACGATTGCTGCACCACTGCACCTCCTGACGAAGAAGGGGCGCAAGTTTGAGTGGACAGCGGAAACTCAGGTTGCCTTTGAGAACTCAAGGAGGCCCTCATCAGCTCGCCCGTACTCACCTACCCAGACCCCTCTAAGCCTTTTATACTGGATTGTGATGCCAGTGATGAGGGATTGGTGGAGTGCTGTCCCAGGCATGTGCCGACATGGAGCAGGTTGTGGCCTACTTCAGCAAGAAGCTCACCCCAGCCGAGAAAACTATTGCGTGACCCGGAAAGAACTCCTGGCAGTAGTCAAGAGCCTTGACTTTTCCATGCTTACCTGTACGGTGCAACTTTCACCATCCGCACGGATCACGCTGCATTGCGGTGGCTGAAGTCACTGAAAAACCCTGAGGGCCAGCTTGCTCGCTGGATAGGTAAACTAGAGCAGCATCACTACACTATTGTGCACCGATCTGGACTAACACACGGTAACGCCGACAGCTTGAGCCGGCGCCCATGCCAACCTGAGTGTCAACATTGCCTCCAGAGGAAAGCGTCCAGAATATGTGCCGCCGCACTACAGTGGAACAGACAGCGGAGGTGCCATGGGAAGACTTGGGAAAACTGCAGCGGGAGGACCGAGATCTGAGACCAATTATGGAGTGGCTGAGTCAGTCGTCAACGCGACCTGGGTGGGAAGTAATCTCGAGAACAAGCCCTACCACCAAGAATTACTGGACTCAGTGGGACACTCTTCGGATAGACGACGGGTGTTGCAGCGCTGGGTCTCTCATGATGGTCTTGACCACTACTGGTCCACGGTGTTACCTGTGAAGTCCCGGAAGGCGTCTTGAAAGAAATGCACGACAGCATCACCAGCGGACACCTAGGGGTAAAGAAGACACTGAGTCGCCTGCGCCAAAGGTTCTACTGGGTTGGCATGAGGAAGGACGTGGAAGAATGGTGTCACGCGTGAGGTGTGCTGTGCAAAGAAGGGCCCCAAGAAGCGTCACCGTGCCCCACTGCAACTATACCAGGTTGGAGCCCCATGGAGCGGGTGGCAGTGGATATAGCAGGACCCTTGCCTCTGACGACGAACGGAAATAGGTACATCTGTGTCACAATGGATTACTTCACCAAGTGGCCGGAAGCCTCGCCATCCCTGACCAGGAAGCCACTACCATCGCCAAGGTTTTGGTGGAGGAGTTCTTCTGTCGCCGGTGTGCCTAACGAGCTCCATTCCGACCAGGGAAGGAATTTTGAGTCCACAGTCCTTGCTGAGTGCTGCAAGCTTCTGGGTATCACGACGACCCGGACCACCCCTCTGCACCCCCAGTCAGATGTAATGGTGGAGAGGTTTATTGGGACGTTGGGCCAGGAGTTGGCCAAGCATTGCAACAATGAACAGTCTTCATGGGATCAGAAGCTGCGCTTCTCATGGCCTACAGGTCTGCCGCCCACGAGACTACGGGGTATTCACCGGCAAAGCTGATGTTTGGACGTGAGCTGCGATTGCGGTGGACCTACTGACAGGAAGGCCTCCTGGGGAAAGCCTTCCAAGGGCGCCTCAGTTTTGCCCGTCAACTAGAGGAACGGCTGGAAGAGGTGCACCATCAAGTCCGTGGTGCCTTGAAGTTCTCCGGGAGGCCATGAAGCGCGGTTACAATATGAGGGCAAGCCACGTTGACTTCAAGGAAGGAGACCGAGTCTGGCTTTACAACCCGCAGAGGAAGAAAGGACAGTCTCCGAAGTTACAGAGCCCTGGGAAGGCCCTTACACTGTGCTAGAACGCCTCTCCGGCGTGACTTACGAATCCGGAGAACGGAAAAGACCAAGCGAAAGTTGTCCACGTCAACCGCCTATGGAGGTACCACGGTCCGGGAAACTACGCATGGAACAACTACAGACACCCCCCAGCCGACGAAAACGCAAGGGACGTCCAGGACCGAGAGGAGGTCTACGACGACGTAGGCCTCCTGGCCCTTTCAGCCGAGGGAGATAACCTCGGCCGGCAGATGTTCAGGGACACCCCAAGAAGCGGACGACGACGAGGCGCACCAAGAGACAGACGCAGGAGGCAACGAACAGAAGACAGAGACAACGCAGGCGTCCACAGCGTCTGACGATTATTATGTTTTGATTAATTCTCTTATGTTTGTACATAGTTAAGTGTGTGATCGGGACGATCACAATTAAGAGGGGGATAGTGTTGTGCTGGAAGCTTCCCCGGCGACCATAGGCCTCTAGAAGGCTCCGGAGAAACGAGCAAAGGGCGGGAGGAAGGCGGGCCGCGCCCACGGGCGCGCCAGGCGCCAAGCGGAAGTGTTGCCAACTCGCATATATTTATGCTACATGTTCTTGTATGATCTAAAATATACTGTAATATTCTAGACTGTACTGTTCTGGATATATATAGGAGAAGAGGGCGAGAGAGAGTCAGTCCCAGTCATAGTAAGCTAGTGGTAAGTGAAGAGTCAGAGTGAAGTGTACTACTAAAGAAGAATATTAAACTACAGAAACTGTGCAAAGTGTTTACATATCTCCCTCCCACGGAGTCTCCTGACGGCGACACGGAACCCAAGTAACACGTCCGGCATAACAGTACCGGTACCATATATGCTGTCAGTATGTATAATAGGTAGGGAAAGTTGGCACCAGAACTTTCCTAATATCTGCTGTAGTGTTATTAGATAATGAGTCTTTTCATAATACCTATATACTTATGTAGAAAGTAAGTACTCAGAGAGAAAGGGCCGGCACACTCCGGTACCGGTACTAACGGTACCAACGATGATGTCGAACGCAGCATGGCTCATGCTTGATTTTTTTTTTTATTTCATATATTTATTTATTTACTTATTTATTCATTTATATATTTACACACACACACACACACACACACACACACACACACACACACACACACGAACTATCCTTTTAAGATGTGTGTAGCCTAGCATCGTAAGCTGTTCCCTACATAGTAGCAGCATTTTCCATATACCATACGTCATTATATATATATATATATATATATATATATATATATATATATATATATATATATATATATATATATATATATATATATATATATATTAAAATATAAGGCTAATAATAACTTTTATAAGATGATGTGTGTCATCCCAAGGAGTTCTCCCCACACTGAACGATAACGTTTCATAAATCCATTGTTCTTCCACACTCAAAAAGGATCATTTTATCATACGAGTTAAAATCATGTGCAAGTATTAACGTTGATTATTGATTTTATGTTACGGTTTGAGTAAAAGAGTTGGACATTATAGTAATATAAATAGCGGAAAGATCAGCCATTGGTAGTTGCCAGAAAGCAGAGTCAAATTAGTGACACGATAATTGTTTTAGCATTAAATGGATATTTTCACCCCCAACAAAGTACTGTTACTTTCTTTTATTTATAAGCAAGTGTTTTTATCAGGTATTTTACAAATTTATTGCTTGTGAATCAAATTAATGATTTCTCCCCTTGGTCTGCCTCACGTAAACAAAGATAAACCACGAAAGTCGCCGCCAGTGACGGTGCGCAAGGCGGCTCCCAGAACCGTCCTGCTGGTGTACACGCCAAACCTTCACCGTCAGATGGCTGCCCTCGCCGCCCGCTTGAAAGAGATGACGGAACTGCAGGTATGTGTATTTACCCAGTTGTATTTACCCAGTTGTAATTTTACAGGGCCTGGGCTTACGCTCGTGTGGTCCCGTCTCCGTATCTATAATTATCCAACTTTTCCTTGAAACTTTGCACACTCTTCGCCGATACTATTTCTTCACTTAATCTGTTCCAAACCTCTATATTTCTTTGTGGGAAGCTATATTTCTTTATGTCTCTTGAGCATGGTGTGTGTGTGTGTGTGTGTGTGTGTGTGTGTGTGTGTGTGTGTGTGTGTGTGTGTGTGTTTTCGTATTTTTCATATAATTTTTTTAAACTTAACTAGTTTTTTTTTATTTATTTATTTATTTATTTTTTTTTTTTTTACGTTATTGCCTATTGCGCCGGTAGGCATCTTCCCGGTGGGGCCTGATGGTCGGCCCAAGGCTTCTTCCAGGTGGGGCCTGATGGTCGGCCCAGCCCGTTCTGGCGCAGGCGAGTGTTTATAGTGGCGCCATCTTGCATTGGCTCATGCTGCCCCGAACTCGTTCTTGATTCGCAGGACGGCTTCCTCTAGAGTCCGGGTTGATGGGTGGTCTTCAGGACAGCATGTGGGTAGTTTTAAGCCACTCGGCGGTGACTGAAAATCCGAGTGGTAGCGTGAGGATTGAACCCGCGTCGTCCATCACGCTTGGCGAATGTGGGTCCAGCACTTGACCACCGCCACCCTAAGTTTGACTCTCACAATTCATTTCGTAATTCATTCCTTCATCAAATGATCGGTTTCATTATATTCCAGAAGATTTTATTCTAATAGTTTCTTGTGATCTACGAAAATAAACTCCTCCCCTGTAACCATTACCTGTAAATCATTTGTCCGTCAAAAAGTAGACCTTGCCTCCTCTCCAATGCAGCGGCCTCAATGTGCTTGGTGGATGCTGGAAAAGGTGAAATGTTTTGGGAGCTGGCTGGGCTGGCGTTGGAAGGCTTATTTCCAATAGAACTAAAGACACTGTCCACTGAAGTGCAGTAGGGAGCCAGTACAGTGAAGGCCGCTGAGCCATGCCGTCGCTGTGATCAGAGTAAAGACACCGAGCACAGAACACAAAGATGAAGTATTGAGTATTGCAATATTGAGCCAGTTGATAGGTTGAGGATTAGCCCCTTGTCTTGGATTTCCTACAAGAAGACATCACCAAGCTGCAGGAATGGAACGAAAAGTGGCTGCTACAATTAAATGAAGAAAAATATAAAGTCATGCATTTTGGGAGGGGATATCCAGCACACCAATACCACATGGAAAGCACTCCACTATCAACCACAGATGCAGAGAAAGGCCTGGGAGTGTATGTTACCAGGCTACCACTGAAAGGCAAATACGTGTCAATCGCAGCGGATGGGTTAAACAGTGACCGTCTTCCAGGGACGGGCGACAAAATCCCCTCTAAAAAGGAGGACATAATCCGTAGGAGAGTAATTTAGAAGGCAAAGATTTGTGCCAGACTGATAAAGGCTTTCGAGATAGCTAAGGCAACAACAAAGGTTCACGAAACAACTGAGAGAAGATGACCAGGGTGGCCTTCTCAGACGCTTCCACCTCTCATGCCACCTACATCCCTAAGTCTATAATTATATACCAAGTCAAGTCACTCTGCTTGAAACACTGCGACCGTGCAGCAGGAGGCGGTTTTGGGCGGAGCAGCGGGATGGCGTCCCTTGAGCCCCCCAAAAAATATACCCGCCAGTTCAGGAGTGACTAAAGTTGGGGCCGTATGTGCATTCTCACCTTCTTTCACAGCGCGTTCAGGCAAGCCACTGACGAAAAAATATGTCTTTTTATTGTGCTATTGCGTGACTGTAATTCCAATGACTACAAACGGCGGTGTGGGGTGTGAGGGAGGGCATGTTGAAATGATTGATTTAAATTAGTCCGGCTTTCCTCGTTTTCTCTAAATCCCTGTTTCTACATTCTCTAGTTTGGCTCCAAGCAGTGTCACGCATAAACCACGCCTCGGCCGTGTCTCCTCCCACAAACCTGCGTATGACTTGACTTGCTGTATATAGACTTAGGTCTGAGGCACAGGAAGAAGAACTGGTAGAAGGAAACGTACGCATCTAAACAGTGAACCCGAATCGACTCCAATAGTTATTTATACACCTTTAGATTGTTGAGAATCTAGTAAACTAATATATAACACTACCTATATGCTGCTGTGCTCCCCAGATTTTCAATACATCCTAACTTCAACGACTTCGTTCAAGTGGAGCACCGGAGAGCAGAATGGGGTCAACGAGACATACATCAAGGTAGCCACTATCAATAAAATTTGCCTACACCACTATAGCGTACTTGTGTCGTCCAAGAAGCCCCTATTGACAGCCTACAGCTAAGTCTATATACACCAGGTCAAGTCATACGCAGGTTTGTGGGAGGAGACACGGCCGAGACGTGGCTTATGCGTGACGTTGCTTGGAGCCAAACTAGAGAATGTAGAAACAGGGATTTAGAGAAAACGAGGAAAGGCGGACTAATTTAAATCAATCACTTCATCATGCCCTCCCTCACACCCCACACCGCCGTTTGTAGGCATTGGAATTACAGTCACGCAATAGCACAATAAAAAAGACATTTTTTCGTCAGTGGCTTGCCTGAACGTGCTGTGAAAGAAGGCGAGAATGCACATCCAGAGTACACACACGGCCCCAACTTTAGTCACCCCTGAACTGGCGGTATTTTATTTTTTAGCTTCAAGTGACGTCATCCCGCTGCTCCTCCCCAAAACCGCCTCTTGCGCGTACCGGTCGTAGTTTTGAAGCAGTGACGTGACTTGGTATATATAGACTTAGACCTACACGTTCTACAGCACCTAAAAAACAAAAATGATCTCCAGTAGAACCCCCCTGGCCGAATCTATATAAGTGATCACAGAGGTCAGAAGTTGATAGATGTTGAGGATTGTTTAAAAGCTTTAGAAAGACAAGAAGCTACACTCTTAGGACGGTAGTTTGAGGGATTAGAGCAGTCACCTTCCTTAGGCCCAGGATACATTTGGGCGTACTAGCAGATGTTGGAAGGCAGAGAATGAAAGTTTGACCAGGCACTCCATCTGGTCCATAAGCCTTCTGTAGATTCATGCTAGAGAGGAGATATAGAACTAATCATTCTTAAGATTTATTTTATAGGCATAGTGAAGTCATATGGAGGATGAGTAGGAGGAATATACCTTCCCTGAAATGTCCGGACTGAGGAGAGGTGGGAAAGATGAAGAAGGAAAACTGTTAAATATATTTCTGGAGAGGGGGTGGCTGAATGGATAGCGTGACGGCACCGCGTTCAGGACGACGCGAGTTCAATCCCCGCCGGTGCCACCAAGCTGGGATTTTTCAGCCGCTGCCGGTGGCTTAAAACTACCCACATGCTGTCCAGAAGACCACCTATCAACCCGGACTCTAGATTCTAGGATTAAAGATGAGCTCCGGAGGGCAGCATGAGCCAATGCAAGATGGCGCCACTATAAACACTGCGCCAGAACTGGCTGGGCCGACCATCAGGCACCACCGGGAAGAAGCCTTGGGCGACCATCAGGAACCACCGGGAAGAAACCTACCGGCGCAATAGGCCACGACGTAAAAAAAAAAATAAATAAATAAATAAGTCTTTGGAAGAATTAAAGATACCAAGGTAGTGACATTTTCTATTTATGAATGAATTTTGGGGGGTCGAAGATTAAACCGCGTGATTCCGAGTATAAATGTAAGGATCATAACTAGCAAGAGTTAAAAGGCTTAAGGAGCTATTACACTGGGCAAATTTTCCGTGGATCTTCAGTCAAACCACTATTTCCGCTGGCTTGGTTCTCATATTTCCGTGGTTTTCTGACGTGTCTGACGATCTTCCAAAGCTACGGTAGATTTCACCGAAGGACGACGGTATTACTCACCATCATCAGCAGCAGCAATAACAAGAAAGAAATGAGAACCACGCTAGCGGAAATCGTGGTTTGACTGAAGATCCACGGAAAATTTGCCCAGTGTAATATATAGCCTCTTTAGGTACCTTTTGTGATCTGTCTATATAGCACGAGAACAAGCGTGATTGAACTAGAGCTTTTTAGCATAAGTAGTAGAGAGAGTACGTGGAATGTGTGCCTCCATTCCAGAGACAATCACCTCCGTAATGCGCTGGACACACACGGAGGGGTCTCTGAACTTGAAGCCGTAATTTTTACATGGGAAATCGAAAAATTACTATAGTACAACATCAATTTGTGGTCCATATATTATCTGAATTTCTATCTATCTTTGGTCAATGGACTCTATAAATCTGTACCAAATAAATCTTAGTGTTGGGGTGAGTAATATAAGATCTATATATTTGTATCTGTCTGTGGGCAATAAATCATCTAAACCTAAATCTTTCCGTAGCCAATCAAACTATCTTAATCTGCATATATCTGTGGTCAGTGAACTATGTTAATCTGCATATATCTGTGATCAGTCAGTGAACTATCTTAATCCGAATCTGAATCAGTCTGAATCTGTGCACTGCTAGATCGAGGACCTTCACGATATGAGGACCAGGACAAGCTGAACGACCCGACGGTGTGGGTGACTCGGCGCCTCATGGACCCCAACACCCGCTTCATGCTGGCCTGCTCTACCGTCCACCACGACAACAAAGAGCCCAGTCAAGAGCTTCAAGGAGGCGCCACCACTTCCTCCTCGACGACTTCCTTCAGCACTTGCGTTCATCCAGTCTTGCCTACGACTACACACACGCCTCCATCTGGTCAGGTACGACTATAAGAAAATGGGGTATAGGGCCAGTTTCACAGTTCCCCATGATTGGTTAGTAAGCTCCCAAACCAATACCAGAAGCTTCGAAATTTCCATGTATAGTGTCTGGTGTTTATATTTAAGTTCACAAATTTGATGAAACTATACAAGAAAAGTCTTGTGTATTTAGTGTGGCATCGAAGACCTCACCATTTTGGGTCTGCATGGGATTCTATAGTTTGGTTCGGGCTGTTACGAAGACACTGTGTTGGACTGTGAAATCGGCTCATAGATCTGCTTCTGTGTATAGTTCTTCAATTTCTTTTCTGAGATAGAACGGAGTATAATAATATTCCTCGTGGTAAGAGTCGTGCCTCAGTACTTTTTTGTAGGCCTGTTCTTTGAGTTAACTCCTCTCACGTAATTGACTGCTCCTTCGGCCACCTCTTCGGATTCTTTACAGGAGCAACGAGTAGCGAGTTGTTTTTTTCATTGTTGTTTCCTTTTTTTGTGTGCCCTTGTGCTGTCTCCAGACCAGACGACGAGAGACCCAGAGTTCTTACTACTTGGAAGAGGCTTTAATTTGGATCTTGGGGGATAAGCTTTTATGAAACTAAGTAAAAATAAAGAAAATGTAAACAACAACGCGGTGGATTGTTCACTGAATTGCCACATATTCTCAACAGAAGTCAAAATCCTAAACGGCGAGAGGAAAACAGATCTTAGTGTTGTGAAGTAGTTTACAAGTGTCTTACAGATAATGCTTAAAATAAGAGAGGATCTTACAAGGAAAAGTTTGACGAACGTTGAATCACGTAGCAGAAAGAGGTGTCAGTCAATACTTTCATTTGTTTTTTCACAATTTTATCATCTCATTGCTGCTATTAGTATTGTGTTCAACGAACTTATCATATCCACGTAGCTTTGCGCCGCGTCTCCGGTGGCCTGTGTTTGGCAGGTTTTACAGGACAGTTCCTCATGGCTGGTCATGTTAAAGGAAGTCACATGCCTTGTGTATAAGGTAAAAAACAATCAAAGCACTAATTCTGCTTTTCTTTGAATAATAAGATTAACAAAATAATTTGATAAAAATAGTATATAAGAGGGGCGGTGGCCGAGTGGTCAGCGAACGGACACGGTGATTTCAAGGATCCGGATTGAAATCCCACCGCAAGACGTTGACAGTTTTCAAACGTCACCGAGTGGCGGAAATTTAGTCATATAAATATATATATATATATATATATATATATATATATATATATATATATATATATATATATATATATATATATATATATATATATATATATATATATATATATATATATATATATATATTGTATATATATATATATATATATATATATATATCTATATATATATATATATATATATATATATATATATATATATATATATATATATATATTTTTATATATATATATATCCCTTCTGACCTGAGAGGTGTCTTGATAACTCCTCGAACCTATTTCTTATCAATTTCTGCAACATTCATGGTCTTCGTTATAATTTTAATTCTGTGGAACACCATCTTTCCTCCTCTAAACCTCAGCTTCTCTTCCTCACCGTAACACAAGTTTCTGAGGCTACTGAGAGCAATCTCTACTCTGTTCCCTCCTACTATCTCTATCCTAAATTTCAATCGAAAGTGGATGTTGCGCCTATGTGCTTGACATCACTGCTCCGTGCCCCACAACCTTGACTCTTCAGAATTTTCCATCATCTGGCTAAGACTATTGTCATTCTATAAGTAAATGCATCTGTGCTGTTTATCTCTCACCTAACTCTACTAACTATGTAAAATTCTTGAACTCCAAAGTGGAGCACATCTTGACCCTCTCCCTTCGCTGAAATCGCCATTCTAGGAGATTTCAATGTTTATCACCAGCTTTGGCTTTCATCCTCTTTCACTGACTACCCTGGTGAACAAGCCTTCAACTCTGCTCTTTTCAACGACCTAGAGCAGTTGGTTTAGCACCCTACACGTATTCCCGACTGTCTTGGAGACCGGCCCAACATACTAGACCACTTCCTTACCTCTAACCCTTCTGCTTACTCTGTCAAACTGTTCTCTCCGTTGGGCTCCTCCGATCACAAACTTATTTCTGTATCCTGTCTGTCGCTCCTGTACACCCTCTGGACCCACCGAAGAGGCGATGCTTCTGGCATTTTGCTTCAGCTCGATGGGACGACCTGAGGATGTACTTTTCCGATTTCCCGTGGAATGATTACTGCTTCCAGGAGCGAGACCCCTCTGTGTGTGCCCAGCGCATCACAGAGGTGATTGTCTCTGGAATGAGGGCATACATTCCAAGTACTTTCTCTACTCGTTATGATAAAAAGCCTTGGTTTAATTACGCTTGTCTCGTGCTGTCAAAGACAGAGAGGCAGCTCTCAAAAGGTAGCAGAGCCTTCACACACTTGCTAACCATGATTTTTACATTTCTGCCTGGAATCGTGCCAACCCTATTCTCTGACCAAAAACTCCTTCATTAATAAAATATACCAAAACCTTGCTTTTCTAATTTTTCCCGGGACTTCTGGCATCCAGCCAAAAACATCTCCAACTTCACTTCTTCATTTTTCCCTCCTCCCCTTAGCACTGACGGTAGCACCGCCATCTCATCTGTCTCTAAGGCTGAACTCTTCTCTCTAACTTTTTCTTAAAACTCCACTCTGGACGATTCTGGGCATATTTCTCCTACTCATCCCCCATCTGACTCCCTTATGCCTATTATTAAGATTCTTACGAATGATGTTTTCTATGCCCTCTCTGGCCTCAATCCTCAGAAGGCTTATAGACCTAATGGAGTGCCTCCTATTGTCCTTAAAAACTATGCTTCCGTGCTGACACCCTGCCTGGTCAAACTCTTTCGCCTCTGCTTGTCAACATCTACCTTTCCTTCCTGCTGGAAGTATGCCTTCATACAGCCTGTGCCTAAGAAGGGTGACCATTCCAATCCCTCAAACTACCGTCCTATAGCTTTACTTTCTTGTCTATCTAAAGCTTTTGAATCAATCCTTAACCGGAAGATTCAAAAGCACCTTTCCACTTCTAACCTTCTATCTGATCGCCGGTATGGGTTCCGCAAGGGGCGTTCTACTGGTGATCTCCTTGCCTTCCTAACTGACTCTTGGTCATCCTCTCTTGGCCGTTTTGGTGAAACCTTTGCTATTGCACTGGACATATCAAAAGCCTTTGATAGGGTCTGCCACAAATCTGTGCTTTCCAAACTACCCTCCTACGGTTTCTATCCTTCTCTCTGTACCTTTATCTCCAGTTTCCTTTCTGACCGTTCTATTTCTGCTGTGGCAGACGGTCACTGTTCTTCCCCTAAACCTATTAACGGTGGTGTAGCAAAACAAATATTTCTTTCACTTTCAATAACTTTCAGAATGAAAGTAGTGGTCTGCCTCTCTGAGACCATTTCAAAAGTAGTAGTCTGCCTTTCTGAGGCCATTTCAAAAGTAAAGTGATTTTGAACATGTAATTATTTCAATCAGATAAATAACATTTCACATTTCTTTTTACTGACGTACTGCTAGCAATTTTTGGAGCATTTTTAGATGTCCATGAATCGCACGATTAGGGTGTTGCCAGTAAACGCTTGGTTTATCTGATATCTGTGCGGTATAGAACATGAATTAACCAACACTAACTACAGCTACGTTACCTCCGCCTCCTGCATCTCACACAACAATCTGTTTAACAGCTTTGAAGATGAGCCGCAAGTCGAGGTGAGGGATGTGACGCCGGGCCGTGTGTACCAGCTTCCTGCCCACCTGCCTCAACTGGCCCAGAACCTTACCCTCGCCACACCCTCCACCACCACCAGCCCGTCGAACACATCCTGTTAACCCATATGATGCAAGACCCCCCAATTAACCCTATCCGATCCCACGTTTTTAAATATTCACGCTCGTAACACCTAGCCTCGTACTCATTTATCTGAACAACGATAACGCTCATGAACACTAAGTACTGGTACCGAATCAATAGTGTAAAACAATAGTGAATAATGAGCGAAAAGAAACTAGTGGAAAGTAAAAAATAAAAAGTGTATCGTTTTGATCGAAGTGCCTGAAGGGAGGCCAGATTTGTCCCCCCTCGGATCGGGTAGGGTTAAGCAATTCCTGAGCGAATGACAGAGTACACCCAGGGCAATGTATGAACCTGAAAATCACTCCTCCCTTTACCTTGCACCTCACCTCATCATCGTCATCATCAGCATAATCAGCCATTACTAGTCCACTGCAGGATAAAGCGCTACCTCAGGGGCCTCCATCTTTCGGGGGAGGCTTCGTGGTGCAGTGGTTAGCACACTTGGCTCACAACCGAGAGAGCCCGGGTTCGATTCCCGGGAGGAGTGGAAAAACTTGGGCTGCTTTTCCGATACCTTACGCCCCAGTCCACCCAGCAGTAAATGGGTACCAGGTATTAATCGGGGGTTGTGTCCCGTCTCCTGGGATCTGTTCCCTTCTCCTATAATTCCTTCCCCTCCTGTCTCTCTCCGGCATATGACCACAGATGTTGCACCGACTAAACCAAACTTTCCAACTTTTTCCTCCATCTTTCTGTCTAAAGTTAGGAGTACTCCCTCAACCTGACAAATACTCTAATTTCCTCTTCTCACCGAGTCATCTGCCCGTATCTGTTATCAGTTTTATGCATGATGTGACCTGCCTACGCCCATTTCCTATTCTAATATTCACTAAAATATCTTCAGCCTTTGTCTGTTTCTGTCTGTCTGTCTCGCTTCCTATCTCTCCATATTATACCCAGCATTGTTCTATCAATATAAGAATAAGAATGAGAGAATGAGAACGAGAATTAACGTTATCAGGCAAATGAGTGCCCGTGGGTTGAATCGACTCGGTAACTTGCCCAGGTTTACACTCTTATTTTATATGTTTGGACAATAACTATGTGTTCATTGTACTTCTGATAGTACCCAAAGACCTCTACATTCCATTATTGTTACCTAATTCTGTGTTAAAGCCATGGGAGATGGATTACAGATGATTTCCTTGAAATTTTCACCAAGGAATCATTCGTATTCTTTTGTCGCTCTTTTTCAAGCTCAGTTTTCTCGCCTGCTATACAGTGTTTCACCACAAATATTATTTTGTCTTACCGATGAAACGTTATGCTGCCATCCCCGCCTCTGTGGGCGCAACCAAAGGCAGAGCAAGCCGGCATGAAGGCAAAATGTTGAGGTGTGTGGGTGTCGCTCGTCCGGCCAGCCGGGCAATGTTATGGGCCATGACTGCTTCACTCCTGTGACGTCATGCCCTCTCCTCACCCGTTTTCGTTCGCTAGCCAGCGAACGAAAGCCTTCCGCGCGCGATCGGGTCTTACAGTCGCTCTTGGCTGCTTTTCGCCGCCGCGAAGCGAAAAATCGGCGTTTTGGTAAGGAGATTTTGGGGAGCGGTTGAGGTGACGAAAACGAGATTTGTAACCAATGCATTCAAAGTAAATGAGTAAATCTGCAATGATATAACATACCTAGCATGCAGAGAGCATATATAAGGCAAATAATTATTCAAAACACCTTTATTTTTGTTGTACAAGCGTTTTATTGGGCAGCGTATCGTACACCGCCAGCACAACAGAGTCTGTCGTCTAAGCCAAAGCAATGGATATTTTCGGTAAGTACATTTAGTGTTTTATTTATCTATTGACATTTCTTTTTGAAAATGTTGTATGTAGTTGTCTTCGTGGTTCATACGAGTGTGCTGATAGGGTTAACAAACTATTGCATACCTGTGGATTTGGTGGCACTCAATCAACATGAATTCTATTATGAAATATTAAGAATATATAAGACAGCCACCCAAAAAACATTCAAGGTATAATGGAACTATTCAAAGTAGTTGGTCCCAGACAGTGGGGAAGAAAAAACAAAAACTATGGAATTACACCCATCACGGGTAGTCACCAGTTTATTTGAATATATTTTTATGTACTAATCAGTACGACTGTTTGTGTTATGAATAACTAGATAAGAAGTGATAGGCTACTGTCTTACAGTGAAAGGTAACTATATTAGCTCTGATAGATTCAGACGGCATTAGGGTACTAATTATTAGGTTTGCTCAGTTCCGTGGAATCATATATAATTCTCAATCTATTTAGTCGCCATATTTTATTTTAGCAGCAATAGGTTAATTATTATCCTTAGCAGTGATAGGTTACTATCCTAATGTTGAGCTGCAGCTCTAAGATAGTGTCATTTGCCCTGACAGCTACTTCACAGTGTTTCCACAGCAATAAGATGATTTTTCTCACTTATTTAAAATACTGACTACAATATTAATTTCTTAATAATTTTTGGGAATGGCAGTTAAGGAGATTTTTTTATATTTTCTTGAAATAGCTGTGTTGTTATTCTGTAAATATTTTGCTCCATTGTTCTCGTCATTGTATTCTGGTGCAACAGTTATTTCCATACGATAAAGCATCATAGGTTACCCCAAAAATTGAAGGCAGTCTCTGAAATATACCACTCAGGTCAGGCCAAAATCTTCAGGTAGGTTATGTAGGATTGTGCAGGATAGGTTCGACTCAGCCCCCTTCCTATCTTTCAGTTTAAAAAAATTAAAGTTGGGGGCATATGCTGCATTAGCATTACAATTTGTTATTCCATTCATCACTCTGTCCCTCAGTCACTGTTATAGTGTACTTGTTTAAATTTTCCAGCTTGTTTCTTTCTCAGTTCTCTTGTTTTCTGCACACCCAACATTTATTTATTTTCATCCTAATTTCAACATGACAGCATTTTTTTTTAATAATACTTTATGTACATATGTCTCTCCCACAGGATGTGGAATTCTTCTGAGTCTTAGGATGCTTGTCACAGTGAAATACCTGGTCACAAGCAATTTCCTCTTCACCATAGCTGACTGCATATAAATTGTCGTCATCAGGTAGCAGGGCTATTGGAGATGTCAACTGATATACCTGGTACCCTTTCTACATATAATTTCTCTATCAGAGGAAGCACACCATGTGTCCGAAAAAGTTTATGATGTTGCTGGTATGGCAGGAGTGTCAGGGTCAAGGTTAGACTACACCGAGGATCAGTCCGCTCATTCTCAGTAGTGATGTACAGGCTGACGGATGAGGTCAGGCAGCAGTCTCCGTGGACCATGATATTTGTGGATGACATTGTGATATTTAGTGAAGGCAGGGAAGAAACTGAAAATGAACTAGAGAGGTGGAGGTATGCACTGTATAAGTGGGATGAAAATCAGCAGGAGCAAGACTGAGTACATGTGAGTGAGCCCTACGGAGATGGTACAGTGAGGTTTCAGCGAGTGGAGTTGGCAAAAGTTGATAAGTTCAAATACTAGGGCTTAACAGCCCAAAGCAATGGAACGTGTGCTACAGAAAGGAAGAAAAGAGTACCGTACTGGCCAGATGGAATGTAGGGAGAATGGTGACACGATCATCCAATATTTCTGCTCCAGGACAAAGCCCTGGGGCTGTCCTGTGGTGACTGTGTCCATTTATAGCATCAAAGAGCAGTCAAGATACAGATATCATAAAAGACCTTTTGGTGTAAGAAAATCTTTATTTGGTAATAAATTTACCTGTATTTTCAACATGGAAAAATAAAATATTAAACTGTGTAATCCTTTTTTTCATCACATGTACTAAGGCTAAATAAAGCTATATTATCAATAAAATATTAATATGTAATGATAAATTCTTTACCCCATGCTAAATTAATTAATAAAGGTAAAGTTGGAGGCATATGCTTTAGCGGCATGTGGCCTCATTGCTCATCTCCATCTTATTGGCCCTAGAGCTGGTTGTTGGTAAGAACTAATTATCCTGGGACATGGCTAGTGTGACAGGAGAGTTACCAGTTTATTATCCCCAGGTTATCCCAAATATCCATTTCTTTGAGTGAAGAAACAATTCCCCCTGCTTTATTTCTTAGTATTTTTAGATTAATAATACTCAAAACCATTATAATTTATAGAAAATATACAAATTCAATAGAAGTAATAAAGAAAATAACTAATCTAAGAAAACCTAACATAACCGTACCAGAACTGTCAGTGCACTGGACTGTCAGGCGCGGCTGCAGTGGTTAGGTTTGTTTAGGTTATGTCTGTTTGGTTGAGGCAGCAGTCTCTGTGGACCATGACATTTATGGATGACATTGTGATGTGTAGTGAAGGCAGGAAAGAAACTGAAATGAACTAGGAGGAGCAAGCCTGAGTACACGTGAGTGAGCCCTATGGAGATAGTACAGTAAGGTTTCATTAAGTTGGCAAAGGTAGATAAGTTCATTTACTAGGGCTTAACAGTCCAAAGCAATGGAATGTGAGCTACAGAAGAGAAGAAAAGAGAACCGTACAGGCCAGATGAAATGGAGGGAGAATAGTGACAGGATCATCCAATATTTCTGCTCCCTGGGCTGTCCTGTGGTGACTGTGTCCATTTATAGCATCAAAGAGCAGTCAAGATACAAATATCATAAAGACCTTTTGCTGTAAGAAAATCTTTACCTGGTAGTAAGTTTACCTGTATTTTCAACATGGAAAAATAAATTATTAGACTGTGTAATCCTTTTTCATCGCACGTACTAAGGCTAAATAAAACTATTTTATCAATAAAATATTAATGTGAAACAACGATAAATTCTTTACCTTTACCCCATGCTAAATAAATAAAGGTAGAGTTGGGGGCATATGCTATAGCTGCATGTGGCCTCATTGCTCATCTCCATCTTGCTGGCCCTAGAGCTGGTTGTTGGTAAGAACTAATTATCCTGGGACATGGCTAGTGTGACAGGAGAGTTACCAGTTTACTTTCCCCAGGTTTTCCCAAATATCCATTTCTTTGAGTGAAGAAACAATTCCCCCTGCTTTGTTCCTTACTGTTTTCAGATTAATAATACTCAATACCATTATAATTTGAAGAAAATAAACAAACAAGTAGGTAGTTCAATAGAAGTACTAAAGAAGGCTAACTAATCTAAGCAAACCTAACATAACCCTGCCAGTACTGTCAGTGCACTGGACAGTCAGGGCGGTGGCTGCAGTGGTTAGGTGGTGCTACTTTTATTGTTATCTACAAGAAAAAAAATATCTACACCGTACTTTGGCTTGTTATCTACAAGGGAAAGTATCTACACCGTAGAAATTTTATTTTGTAAAGATATCTACATGGTAAAACTAGTTATAACACTTTTGGTTTTGGTTTGGTTATGTTACGTCTACTTAGGTTAGTTACTTATAATGTACACCTTCATATTATGGTTAAATAGCATATATTTTTGCCCTTTGCCCACAGTTTGGAAGAGTACATGATATTTTGAAGTAGCAGAGCTAAACCATTTACCAAAGACTGTAAATATTCGTCCTTGGGGTGTTTTATCCTCTACTCCCCCTTTTTTTATCACACTGAAAAGGAGAATGATCAGCTGGGAGGGCCGCACGTCAAAAATGCCCAGGAGAAGATTAAAGAAACACTGGTACATTGGTTAGCAGGTTCAGCAGCAAATCCGTGTGTCCGTGTATGAATCTCAGCTTGATCAGTCTACACGCAGCTCACCCAGCTGTTCATGGACCCTTTTGGGCTGACCAACTAATGGGTATCTAGGAAAACTTTGGGAAGATAAATTGTGGGTAGCAGGAATATCACACTGGCCCTGTCATTATTATTATTACCCACCACAGACTCAAGGACAAGTAAGGCGGACAAACACAGAGGCCGCACGCAGCTTTGAGGTATGCCCACAACTTTACCTGGAGACGAGGTAATCCTGAAAACATGATTTATCTCGAGAAAAACGACTTCGGACTCCCTGAGCGGGGGAGCGGCTCCCAGTTTTCTACACTGAACAGCCTTCCAGATCATCGTAGGCTCTACATAACTTCGCTTGCCTAGTTTGAGATGGTGGGGGATCAGGTAAGGCCTGTTAGCCTAGCCCAAAGTGCCCGCAGAGTGTAATATTTGGTGCGAATTAAGGTTGTGAACACCCAGCGGGACCGGGCGGCATGGCGACCGCGAATGTAAACAAAGGAAAGAAAAGGACTGAAATATGCGGTCACTGCTCTGCCAAGGTGAATGAAGGAATATGTTGCGATTGTTGTGGGTTTTGGGTGCACTACAAGTGTGAGGGATTCTCGGATGAAGAGGCACGTGTGTGGGCAAAAATGGGGAAACGTGCGAAATTCTACTGCTCTGTGAGAAACTGTGAGGAAATAGCCGAGCATTTTATCAATACTGTGGGCCCCTTGAAGGACCAAGTGGACAGTAACACAAAGAGGATTGAGGACTTGGAAAAGAGGATGCTTGCACAGGAGGAAATGGGATCGTACAACCCAGAGAAGGATATTACCAAGGCAGTGAATGAGGTAAAACAGGCATGGGAGAACATAAAGGAGGAGGTAAAGGAGGATTTAAAGGTTGAAGTTAAAGAGGAACTTCAGACCGTGTTAGAAGGAGGCAGTGAGGCTCATCAGCAGAGCAGCACACACACGGAGGACCTGGAGGCGAAAGTGAAAGTTGCACTGGAGGAGGAGAAAGATAAAGAGTTTAGGTCAAGAAATCTAATACTCTTAGGAGTTCCTGAACCAGACACAGACGAAATGGCAGCGGGTAAAGCCGCTGACCTTGACAATGTGACTAATCTTTTCTCCAGGCACATGAAGGTGGATGTATCACAGTACAGGATCACTGATACAACAAGGCTCCACGGGGGTAAGGAAAACCGAAACTATGCCATAGACCCGAGACCACTCAGAGTGAGATTTGACTCAGCAGGAATGGTTGGCAAGGTTGCAAGGGAAGCAAGACATTTGGGTACATGTGATGACGAAAATGCCAAAAAAATCACTATCTTCAGAGACAGAAGCAAGAAGGAGAGGGATGAGAGAAAGAATTTGACTGCAGAAGCAGCTGAAAAGAACAGGGACGAGAGAGATCAAGCATTCAAGTGGATAGTAGACTATAGAACAATGGAAGTGATACGAGTGGCAAAAGAATACCACGCCCAGCAGTCCTTTCGAAGGACCGCTGACAGGAAATACAGATACACGCCTGAAACCTCACACCAGACCTTGAAATGCATATACACCAACTTGGACAGCCTAACCAACAAGACTGGGGAATTACAAGTATTAATAGATTTAGAGGACCCAGATATTATTTTTCTAACTGAGACCAAGTGCAACAAGGAGATTCTGGATTCTACTTTGTTCAACATGGACCTGTATTCAGTTATAAGGAAGGACAGGGTCGACCAGAGGGCCCCAGGAGGAGGTAGTTATACTAGTCAAGAAGTACCTGCACATAGATGTAAGTTCAGTGACCCATCTTGTTGATCACGGCGCTCAAGAGACTGTTTGGTGTGAGGTAAAGAGCAGAGGGGGCAAAAACCTAATCTTAGGAGCAATATACAGACCCCCTTCATCAACTAGTGCAAACAATGACCTGATCTGTGATATATTAAGATTAAGCGAAACGCATTCTAGTACTGGCCAAGTGTTAATTTGTGGAGACTTCAACTTTGGTAATATCAACTGGGAGGAGAACAGAGTCATGGAGGGATCTCAGGGTGTTACGCAGGCAGAAAACTTCCTGGAAACAATTAACAACAACTTTTGGACACAAAATGTGGAAGAGTGGACACACCTCAGAGACACGGATCACCCATCCAGACTGGATCTGGTTTTCACAAAATCGGCTGATGAAGTTAACGATTTCAAATACCTCCCACCATTGGGGCTAAGCAGGCATGCTGTCTTGTGCTTCTCCTTCACAGTGAACTCAAACTTAAGGATGCAAGAGGATTGTTCTTGGAAACTTAACTATTACAAGGCCGATAAAGAAAAAATGCGGTGCCTATTTCAGGAAATCAACTGGGACGTACACTTAGGAGACAGGCCCACTGGTCAACAGTGGGAGGTTTTTAAAGATCAATACGACAGGATTGTGAAAATATGCGTCCCTACCCAGAAGAAGAAACACCTAGACACAAGACCAAAATGGATGACTGCTTCATTGCAGAGATTAATAAGAACAAAACAAGATAAATGGAATGCATACAGAGCCAATAAAAACATCAGGAACCGTTATCAGTACAATCAAGCAAGGAATGCTGTAACAGTGGCAACACGAAGGGCAAAGTACGACTACGAGAGGAAGGTGGCAACTTATGCAGCCAGCAACACTAAGCATTTTTGGGCCTATGTGCGCTCAAAAACCACAACAAAGGACCGCATAACGAAACTGAAAGACATAAATGGAGAGGTCATAGATGACGACAGAGGAATGGCAGTGGAAATGAACAAAGCCTTCAACACTGTGTTTGTACGGGAGGACACGAGCCTTGACATTCCAACTCCAGGACAAGTGTTCCAAGGTGTTCAGCTTCACACTATCACCATGACAAAGAGGGAGGTCCAGAAAAGGCTTGCAGAGCTAGACGAGAGCAAAGCGCCGGGTCCTGATGGGATATCTGCTTTTGTGCTGAGACTGTGCGCCGACATACTTTGTGTTCCCTTGTTGAAGATATTCACTTCATCTCTCAGGACTGGCGAAGTTCCACTGGACTGGAGGAGGGCCACCATCTCACCCATCCATAAGAAGGGCACAAAAACAGACCCACTGAACTACCGCCCAGTCTCTTTGACTAGCATTGTGTCCAAAATTATGGAGAAGATCTTAAGGGAAAGAATTGTTCAACATCTCACAGACAATGCCCTGATAACCAATGCACAACATGGATTCAGAAAATACAGGAGCTGCCTAACTAACTTGTTGTGTTTCTTAGATGACCTGGTCAATGCAGTGGATGGTGGACACGGTGTGGACGTGAACTATTTAGACTGTGAGAAAGCCTTTGACAGGGTCCCCCACGAAAGGCTGATGGCAAAACTATCATGCTCGGGAATAGCTGGAGACGTCCTGCGCTGGATCAGGGGCTTCCTCACAAACAGGACTCACCAGGTCCGCATCAGACAGGAGAGCTCTGGGAGTTTGCCTGTGTTAAGTGGAGTGCCACAGGGGTCTGTGCTCGGACCGGTCCTTTTCCTGGTCTACATTAACGACATTGTCTTCAGCATCGAGTCAACAGTGAGCCTGTTTGCCGACGACGCCAAAGTATACAGAGTGATGAAGGACAGAGACGATGCAGAAGCCCTTCAGCGTGACATGAAACGTTTGGAGGAGTGGAGTGCAAAGTGGTTACTCACCTTCAACACAGGCAAGTGCAAGACCAGGCACATAGGGAACAGCGTACACCGAGCAGAATACCAGCTGAATGGCGTCAAGTTGGAGGAGTCGTGTAACGGGCTTGTCGGGGGGCGTTTAAAGGGTGTTGATTAAGACTTCAGCTTCCTTAAGGCGAATTATATTCGTAGCCTTTATGTACAAGAAGCGACGGAGCGAGAGCGACTGTCGTTGTGTGTCAGTCGGACTCTCGTGAAGGAGTGGCGAGTTACAGGTTGGAAAATAATTGTTACAATTGGTCACGTATGTCAAGGTGACCTCCACGCACCATCGGAGTGCTAAGTATACAAAACTGAGACGGTAAACACTGACGGACGACATTCCTATAAGGTGGCGTGATCTATCTGTCGTGGGGTTTTTCCATTGACAATTGTATGCCTAATTCGTGGTGATATTAAATAATAATAATACATTGATATCCTACTATAACACTGCTCGGCCACCTACCAGTGATCGCGACCTCGCGATATATAAAAATCGAAATAGCAGTCTAGGTACCATGAACATACATAGTGGGAGTTTGTCAAGCAGACTGCCTATGATACAATTATATTAAAACACTGGCTATGTAAGAACAGATGTGGAATTATAATATAAATAGGAGAGGAAACCACAACGTGTGTGACATGAAATATAAGAAACCTCTTAAAAGATAAATATAAGGACACATGTAGAAGAAACTATCAATTGGCATAGTTACAGACAATGAAACGTTGATCTAGCTCCTAAAAAAAAAATACAGTAGTGAAACACAGTACAATGTTAAGTATAGGAGCAGCCAGGTTTCTGTCCCCTGACTTGTCTGAGAAAAGGAAAAACTACCTTGCCAGTGGCCTCCCGGCATCCAGTCGCCGTGTCTGCACAACCAAATAATCGTGCAGGACAGAGTTCCTCCTAATAAGGTAGCACATGACGACGAGACTGACGAACATCAGAAACATTGGTACAAAAAATCCAGGGTACAGGTAGGGGAGATGCAAATAATCAGGCAGCGTTTCCTCCAGGGTTTCCGCAAACTCTGTTTTGTTCGCGAAAGACAATGAATCAAGGGAATTAGTCACATACGAGATGCTGGAGAAATGAATGTCATCGAGAGACCGTAGAGGAAACACTCGATGGGAAATATTGGCCGTGAAAACCAGACGAATCCGGGACGGGTACGTTGTTATGTTAGTGGAGCGGATATAGCATGCTTCCGCTATGGCATAGTGACCAGTAACCCGTTGATAAGTGGTACCCTCCGGGCAGATGACCGATACATAGAATGACTGAGGGAAATAAAAATAATGCAGACCCTGAAAGTTCTTATGGAAAACAGGCGTTGGTGTTAGCTTGTAAGGGCACAGGGAAAGAGCGTCAGACGCGTTCACGCGGGTGAGGGCGATCTCGCAAACCCCTCCCCGAACTGGAAGGAAGGCAAAGAGAGACGCAGAGCAATAGAATCGCCCGAAGACCGTCTCCTTGCAATACTGCAAGAGTGAGTAGCTACCCGTTGAATACAGAGCGAAATCCTTCGCGATTAGAACAAGAGACGGGGACGTGCCCAGGGCCAACACACTGTCCTTTGCCGAAAAAGGGAACGGGACAATTTCGTGTGCCTCAAACACGTCCGCCGTCTGAAAGGGAACATGAATGATTATGGCATCAGGGGTGAGGCTGGACTCAATCAAGGGGTAAAAATATTGACTCATGTCCGGGGTGAATAAAGGCGTCAGGCTATAATTTTGATACCCGATCTGGACAGTCGTTCTCAAATCGTGTAGAGGGAACAAGGCAGGTGTGACTCTACCGTGCGCTGCATCAACCATGTTGCTAATAACCTGCTGATTAGCCGTTGCGACGGAGTTAATGACGTTTTCCAATACATGCAAGGCCTGATCTAGGAGGAGAAACTGATTCACCTGGTCGATCTGTTTGACAACTATGTTGATAACCTCTACCATCTTATTTGTCTGCTCTAGCAGTTCGTCAATGTTAGTATGCAATTGCGCAAGTTTTCTACAATTGGCGTTGATCACCCTGCGATTTCTAGCAGCAAAGGAAAGTACATGAGCGTAGTGGTCCCGCAAATCGCGAACGTCCTCGTCGGTAGCCGTACCGAAAAGGAACTTTGAGGCGGACCCCACGATGTTGAGCAACCCCCTCTTTACCCGAGAGTGAACGGAGTGAAAACTATAATCCATGTTTACCTCATCAACTTTTCCCCGTAAGAACAGAATCCTATCCTCCAGTAGTTGAAAAAGAGTCAGAGAGTTGGTACTAGAAGGAGCCTTTGATTCCCTAGTCTTGGGAGCCCGGATGGCGTCTGCCATGCCGAGTAGTTTTTCTGAGACTATCCTGATTATGTCCGTGCTGTTGGTCAAGGAAGTATATGGATATTTTACGAGGAGCACATCTTCTATGAGGAAGACCTCTCCTATGTGTGCCGTGAGGGCACCAGGCTTCAGGTGGATGGGTGTTGTTGCAAGCAGGGAGCCGAGGGACAACAAGATGATCAGAAAACGCAACATCATGATCTGAAAGTGGTGGGAATGAAGTATTTAAACCCGTGGTCTCAAGTCATAGCTATGGGTGTTGGGGGTATCTTGTTGAACATTTGACTCTGAGGGGGAAGTACCAATATCAAGGGCCAAAGGTGAGGGAATTACTTTCAGACGATCACTGTGAACTTCTAGACTGACTCCACTATTCGACTCGAGAACCTCGAACCGATTTCCCCTGACATTCCGAACAACTCGGTAAGGACCCACAAATTTAGTCCCCAGTTTCGAACTCCTTTCCGCTTGCTTAATCATGACTGTGTCACCCTCTTTGAAATTCACCGGGACGGCCTGTTTGTGTTGTTTTGACATCATTTCAACCTTCGTAGCTTTTAACGTACACCTAACTTCTGAGTGTATCTTGGAAAACATATGCATCTGCTGTTGTGCGTACCTATCAATGTTGTAGAGAGGTTGCTGTGGGGTTGTTAGGAAGTCGTACGGAAGACGTTTCTCCACCCCATACAAGATGTAGTAGGGAGACTTCCCCGTAGAGTCGTTTATCGACGTATTTATGGAAGCGGCTATATGCGATAGCCAATCCTCCCAATTATCGTGGAGATCGTTCACGATAGGCCTGAGGACCTGTAAGATTTTCCTATTAGCCCTCTCCGCCAACCCATTAGCAGCTGGGTGGTAGCTGTGATGAAGGATTGCGTGATGTTAAACTGAGCGCATATTTCGCTCAATACTGAGTTCCTAAACTCGGTGCCATTGTCACTCAGAAGAATTCGAGGAGACGAATGTGGACACAACACGTGAGTCACGAGGGCATGGGCCACGCGTGTGGCTGTCTTGTCCTTGAGAGGCGCTAGAACTAGAAACCTAGAGAACTGGTCGACGCACACCAATAAGTAGCGCGAGCCATGTTGGCTCTGGGGGAGCTGTAGTAAGTCTATATTAACAACATCCCATGGCGCCTCTGGTACTGGGTATTGCAACATAGGTGCTGGCCCTTTGACGGACCCCTTGTGCTTAGCACAAACGACGCAATGTGCGACATGTTTTTCTACATCAACCCGTAATGTGGGCCAGTAGAATTTTCGTCTGGTGACAGATAGCGTCTTGTCTCTTCCTGGGTGACCCGCAATGGGTGTGTTATGGACCAGCTTAAGCGTCACGGGGACGTATATGTCTTGGATGACCAGTTGGTCTATAGGGACCGGTTTGGTTGGCCATGACCTACAAAGGAGGTTGTCCTCTGATAGGAAGAATTGTGAAAAGGGAACTGGCAATTCAGGAAGGTTTGATTAGTCTCCCGACTCGAGGGCGTAAATTAACCTCTTCCACACAGGGTGGTCACGCTGAGCAGTGTGTAGCTCAGGTGAAGTGAAGTTGTGGATGACCTCTGGGGTGGTAATCGCGCCTATCGGAACATTCCGAGATAAGGCATCTGCGACCACATTTGTTTTCCCGGTGATGTATTTTATCTCCGGATTGTATGCTTGGATCGTTAAGAACCATCTTGCCAGACGACCGTGTAGGTTTTTTCCCTTGAAAAGATCAGTTATGGCCGCGTGGTCCGTAAACACCACAATTTTGTACCCCATCACAATGTCACGAAAATGCTTCAGAGCCCACACAATGGCAAGAGCCTCTAGGTGGGTAACAGAATAGTTCTTTTCCGGAGCTGTAAGTACTCGACTGGCGAACGCTATCACATGCTTTTTGCCGGACATATCTGTTTGCATCAGCGCGGCTCCTACTCCACTAGCCGAAGCGTCGGTACAAAGCTGAAAGGGTCCTTGAAATCCGGAAAGACAAGGACCGGAGCCCGTGTAAGCGCTTTCTTTAAATCCTCAAAACTCGTTTGTTGAGCTGGGAGCCACTGAAATGGTACGTCTTTCTTTAAAAGATGGGTTAGGGGACTCGCGCGAGCTGCGAAGTCCTTAATGAAAGGCCTGTAATAACCTGCGACACCCAAGAAAGACCGTACCTTGTCCGCAGACGTTGGCTGAGGGAACTCGGCAATAGCCTTTATTTTGTCGTCCAATGTATGGATGCCGAATTCGTCCACGACATGCCCCAAGAACTTGATCCGAGGCTTTAAAAACTCACATTTGGTGATTTTGAGCTTTAATCCGACCTCTTGAAGTCTGTGTAGGACTGCTTTTAGTGTTTCCATGTGTGCATGCACGTCTTTACTTGCTATGATGATGTCGTCTAAATACACATAGACAGAGTTGCCCAGCAAGTCACCAAAAATACTGTTCATTGTCCTTTGGAAGGTCAAGGGAGCTCCTTTGAGCCCGAACGGCATCCTCGTCCACTCATAGTGGCCATGAGGCGTGCTGAAAGCCGTTATTTCACGTGACTCGGGGGCCATGGGCAGTTACCAGTAGCCACTGACCAGATCAAGACTCGTAAAGACTTTATTTCCTCTACCGAGACACATCAGAAGATCTCTAAGAACGGGAAGCGGAAAATGATCATCCACGGTCGCGGTGTTCACACGCCGGAAATCAATCACAGGACGATAAGAGCCGTCTTTCTTTGGAACCAGGAACAAGGGCGAATTCCACGGGAATTCGATTCTTTGATGACACCTTGTTCTAACATTTCAGAGATAAGTTGTTGCACCACCTCCCTCTGACTGTGGGGAGCTTGTACGCATTGATATATACAGGATTTGTATTGGGTTTTAACTTAATGTGGTGTTCAGCACACTGCGTAACTCAAGCGGCTCGCCTGGTAGAGCAAGCGCCCCCGATAATGCTCCAGAAGCTGGACTAAGGTTGGCTTAATTTCGGAATAGTGTGCAACTTTAGGAACGCCTCTAAATGAGCTGTGTCTTGTTCGGGAGAAGCCTGACACGCCGAGGATATGCCTGAAACTTGGGCTGAAGGGTATTCAGCTGGTTCTGGGGCGACATTTCTCCCATACACTGGACACTGGCATAATCGAACACCGTGTTTTAAGGATACAGGGATCCAGACGTGTTTATTACCAATGCCTCTGCAAAACCACCCTCCTTGACTGTTGCAAGAGTTACCTCCACCGTCACGCGGTGTACGTGAGAACTCCGTCGATACACATCACTGCCCGCCGGAGGGCGTTAGGCAAACGGATTTTAACAAGTTTTGCAGCACGATCCGGAACTATATGAGGACCTTCTACGACTGCCGTTACTGTCCGCCACAAGTCTGCAATGGTTTCGTGTGGTTTGACCGTAAGAGGGGACACTTGGGCGGTGGCAGCCCCTGAGTCTGTGGTGGGTTGGTCATTTTCCACCTCTGAGGGTGAGATTACAGTTGACAGAGGCGATGGATTGACCATCCCCTGTATGCGTCGGCCGTGATACACGATCGCGTTGCTTACAGGGTTTATGGCGATGTGCAGGTCTTTCATGGCGTTCAATCCTAAGATCCCATCTACAGGGAAAGCAAACCTGCTAGAGACATAAAAGAAATCTCGAAAGGGACATACTTTTTCATGTAAGCTGACTGTTAGTGGTATTCGCCCAAGGATTCCCAAAGTGGTGCCCGTCACGCCTATCACATTCAGGTCGTTCTCTTGGAGCGGCCAATTTTCCACTCGCTTGTCGTGGCAGTGACCTGTAAGCGGAGTCGGATATGACATTGACTGTGGCACCTGTGTCAACCGCTAAGGTGAGGGAAGTGTTGCCCACCTTGCAAGGGAGGGCAATTATGCTTGTCCGTCCCAAGGCGGCAATGACGGAGTCAAGTTGCTCCCAATTAGTATTTTCCTTAAGGGACACTTGGATGTACGCCTCGGGGCTGTCACGAAGTCAAGTCTTTTTATTCTGAGAAGAGGAGTGTGGTTTACTGTCCGCTGAGGACTTGTACTTCTGTTCCTCCTTGGCCTTTTGTATTGCAGAACAACTGTCTGAATCATGAAAACAATTCCCGTGGATATGGCAAAAGGCAGCCTTCCGCTGATGGTTTGGCCTAGGGTTCCTGTGTGATGAATGATGCCCGCCCCTGTAACCTCCTGACCTCCTATCTGAGTCCTGTCTTGAAGGTGTTGATTCCTACGTTTCGCGAAGCAAGAATGTTCAGAATGTCCTGATTGCTTGCAAAACTACAGGTGAGAGAGACCTTACTTTGAGCCTGTAATACTGCGGCTGGTGCGAGGGATGCTGGTGAGGTGTCCTTGAACCTTGAGTGGGTTGTAAGTATGCAGACGAACCCGGGGGTGAACGAATTCTGCGGCCTGTAATTGATAAATAATGAGTGCCTGAACAGAAGATTACCTTAGTAAATTCACTGGTTGTGGTATCGTGTTCCAGTCCCTCTTCACTTGAAGGACGAGCCAACTGTTTAAAGGTGTCGCCGAGTTTAGCGAGAGTGTCTTTGTTCATACTATGGTGTAAATCATTTACAAAATAGGAGCATATGTTGATAGCTGTAAATATGAACCAATAACCGGAACGTGTATGAATGAATAGTTTGCGTTGAAACCCTAAAAAGGCAAGAAAGAATGGCTAGCAAGGTGCCTGTTTAGACGTAATAGAAGTTAAGGTTATAATGGAATGCCCTAATGATATGGGTATATATAGAAAGAATAACTATATAAACAAAGTGGTATGTTAAGTGAGTATACCATTGAAGCTCACGTTTTCTCTCGAGCGGTGAAAAGAAAACGGAGGCAGGGCACACTGATGAAGATTAAATTTGATCAGGTAACTCACACTATACTCAATAGACTCGCTAGCAAACAAGAAGAAAGAATCAATATCGTATGCGAATGAACGTTACTCCCACAATTATGACTGATTAACAGCGGTAGGAACACAGAAATAAAAAAAATCGTGCCCCTGCACGGACAATAATGAAAATAAGCCGAGGCGGCATATTTGGACAAGAAGGGAATATCCACAAATACCAAGATTAGTCAGCTGATGTAGTGGAGAGGGCGACGGCTTGTGATGCCCTGGGTGACGTGCAGTCGTTGTAGGCGCGTCAGGAAACCTCGGCCGCAGCCACAGCGGCGGTGAGAGGTGAGGATGGGCTGACATCGGAGGACTCGCAATGGAGGTTGAAAAACTGCTGACCCAGCAAAATGAGCGGCCGCGGTGCGCGGCTGGGAGCTGGTACACTGCCGCCAGACGTATGATGGCCGCGTCGTCCTTGTTATAGTAAGAGATGGGCGGCGGTGGCAGACAAGACGACTTGGGTGTGTAACCTCTTGAGAAGACGCCTTGCAAGAAACGGTAGTGGGAACAGCTTGCAGTCTCCGGGTGATGTCCGCAGGTACCCTTGCTGACTGTTGTCGGAAGAGGTTGGGCCGATGCTCCCGGCAGCGGCGGTGGTGCCGCCAGCTGCGGAGCGAGGGGCATGCGGGGTGTCCCAAGGTCAGCGGGGCGTGCCTCCTCGTTGCAGGTGTGAATACCTCTGCCGTATCGTGGAGTGGCTTGCAGGGTACGTAGCAGTGCTGGCTTGAAGCGGGGGAGCGGCTTGTAGATTGTGGCCCTCGCTATCGGCTGCGTAGGCCTGTGGGTGTGCTCGGGGCGTGTAGGCGACGCCTGTAGAGTTGCTTGAAGCTGGTGTGCTCGAGGCTTGTAGGCTGTAGAGCCTGTAGGCTTGTAGCTGGTGTGCTCGAGGCTTGTAGGCTGGACGCCTGTAGAGTTGCTTATAGCTGGTGTGCTCGAGGCTTGTAGCTGGCGCCGTATGAGTTGCACGTAGGTGGCGACTTGTGAGATGCTTGTAGCTGGCGCCATGTGAGTTGCACGTAGGTGGCGACTTGGGAGATGCTTGTAGCTGGCGCCTTGTGAGTTGCACGTAGGTGGCGACTTGTGAGATGCTTGTAGCTGGCGCCTTGTGAGTTGCACGTAGGTGGCGACTTGTGAGATGCCTGTAGCTGGCGCCTTGTGAGTTGCACGTAGGTGGCGACTTGTGAGATGCTTGTAGCTGGCGCCTTGTGGGTTGCACGTAGGTGGCGACTTGTGAGATGCTTGTAGCTGGCGCCTTGTGAGTTGCACGTAGGTGGCGACTTGTGAGATGCTTGTAGCTGGCGCCTTGTGGGTTGCACGTAGGTGGCGACTTGTGAGATGCTTGTAGCTGGCGCCTTGTGGGTTGCACGTAGGTGGCGACTTGTGAGATGCTTGTAGCTGGCGCCTGGTGCGTTGCCGCGGACGGCAGGTGCGGTGCCGCGGACGGCAGGTGCGGTGCCGCGGACGGCAGGTGCGTTGACTCCTTCTTCCCTTGTACGCCTGTCCCCGGAGTTTGTTGGTGAGTTCTCGTGGCTTGGAGGAGAACGAGGTGGCGAAAACACAGGCGCGGGGTGACCGCTGCCAACCAAATGTAACGGGCTTGTCGGGGGGCGTTTAAAGGGTGTTGATTAAGACTTCAGCTTCCTTAAGGCGAATTATATTCGTAGCCTTTATGTACAAGAAGCGACGGAGCGAGAGCGACTGTCGTTGTGTGTCAGTCGGACTCTCGTGAAGGAGTGGCGAGTTACAGGTTGGAAAATAATTGTTACAATTGGTCACGTATGTCAAGGTGACCTCCACGCACCCTCGGCGTGCTAAGTATACAAAACTGAGACGGTAAACACTGACGGACGACATTCCTTTAAGGTGGCGTGATCTATCTGTCGTGGGGTTTTTCCATTGACAATTGTATGCCTAATTCGTGGTGATATTAAATAATAATAATACATTGATATCCTACTATAACAGTCGGACCGGGAAAAGGACCTTGGCATTATAGTGGCCAATAGCCTCAAATCATCCAGTCACGTGGCAATGGTGGCTGCTAAAGCGAACAGCAGACTGGGCATCATCAAACGCAACTTCAGTGTGCTGGATAAGACCATCTTGCTGCCGCTATATCTCTCTCTAGTCCGGCCCATCTTGGACTACGGGGCCCAAGTGTGGTCCCCATACCTGGCAAAGGACATCCAGGCCTTGGAGAGGGTGCAGAGAAGGGCAACAAAGCTAGTACCAGGCATTGCCCAGTTGCCATACGAAGAGCGCTGTAAGCACCTTGGCCTCCAGACGCTACAAGAGAGAAGAGTGAGGGGTGACATGATCCAGACATACAAGCTCCTGCATGGCTACGAGGACGTCCCCCTCACCAGATTCTTTCAACTCAACACTCACCGACTGCGGGGCCACTCCTACAAGCTGAGTAAACCAGACCATTGGCGAACCGCAATGAAGGGAAACTGGTCTGCCATTAGAGTTATAGACCCGTGGAATAAGCTCTCAGATAATGTGGTATCTGCCCCTTCAATAGCCAGTTTCAAATCGCGGTATGACAGGCACTTGGATCAGGGGCATGAGGCTAACAGGTCTTAGAGGTGGGGAACACCAAAAGAAGTCACTTCTTACTCCCCCACTATCCATTCATAGGTAAGCATTCATAGGTAAGCTGTAATCCGCCATTTTGCAATACTTATACATTATTAACTGTGCTATGGGGCCCCTTCCCGCCTTAAATTTTCCGCCCGCTAAGTGCTCCAGCTCCAGCGCTAAGTAGAAAACTTAACGATTCTTTGCCGTTAAGTGCACTTAGCGATGCTGAGAACGTTGTGTATACGGCCCCAGGTCGTAAAGCTCAGTTGGAGTAGTTTAAATATTCTCCCCCACCCAAATACCCCGAGTTCACGCAGGTCCCCCAAGATCATTGGGGGAAGGGGATTAATTCGGCTTATTTACTTCTAAGTACTTTGTTTTTTTTACTATGATACATGGAGGCGTATTATCGTATTTTGGAGGCGCAGAGTTAATATCCACAATCACCTTGTATACTGGGAATACGAGCCCGTGAAGCAGATTCAAAATCCGGTCAGTAAGGATTCACGTGTTCGAACAGCTCGGGCAAGAGGTTCGAGAGCCTGCACTTCCTGCACAAGCCGCAGTAGTGTTAAAGGCGCGGTGTTGGATGGATCAATGCTATCAGGTGGTTTTACTTTTGTCAGTGATAAACAATGAAGATACACTGTGTTTGGTGCCACGGACTCTACTTGGCGGACAGAAACCTTGCGATGAGGTGACAGCCTGCTAGAGAGAGAGGGCATGAGTGTGGTGGAGGCGTTTATGTGAGCACAGATGGCCGCCGGTGCCACGCCAGATGGTGAGGTGAGCATCGTTTGGTGGGTTCACTACGCTTCTCTCCCAAAACAAGCTTGGGGATCCACTGAGTGCGTGGTTTTCGTATGGGAAACACTAAATTCGTCGCAAACGCTTATTTTAGTGGTGGAGGAGAAATTCCCTAAATTTAAGAAATTTCCCTGGATCTAGGGAGTTTTTTTCCCCCCCCCCCCACTAAAAAAATACGCGAATGCGACGGATTTCGTTAACCCAACCCGAAACCCCGCATTCCCACCAGGTCCCCAGGCTTGTATGGGGGGGAGGGGGGAGTATGGGCAAACACTAGAATTTTACCGGTTCAGGTGATGGGTCAGCAATATTTCAGAATCACACCCAAGCTGCCCCATGTCAAGTTTACCTGTTTCAGGCTTTTTATGGCTGAGGTGACAGCTTGGTATTATTTCAGAATCACACCCAAGCTGCCCCATGTCAAGTTTACCTGTTTCAGGCTTTTTATGGCTGAGGTGACAGCTTGGTATTATTTCAGAATCACACCCAAGCTTACACATTTCCAGCTTTTGGGGTCTCAGGTGGCTGCTCGGGGGTTGTTGAGGGAAGGACAGGAGCCTAGGTGGTACTAATTTTGAGACACGCTTTATTTCAGTGCAAAATATGATGCTGTTTATTATGGAGAAAGTTTTATTTTCCAGAAACCACTGAAAGGTTGACTTTTCAATGCCTGACGTGCACCTGCCGCCGCCCTGCCCCGTAACGGGAGAGCCACTCCTTTACCAGTGGGCCAAAGAGGTGCCCCCCTGGCTAAGTGGGTTATGGGAGGCTCACCCATCAGGCTAGTCGTGTCACTACAGTGTGAGGCCTATCACATACTTAGGTATACTTAGGTGAGTGCTGGACGCAGGCCCAAGGGCCTCTATATCCAGATCTTCAGTAACAGCTCAAAAAAAACTATGGTATGGACATCTGTGGCGAAACAGACAACTTTGCTTCATAGTTAAAAAACACTTCTTGATGCTGCCAGTGGCGGTCAAGTCTCTTTTCAAATGTATAAATACTTGGGGCCTCTACTACAGAGGAGGGAAGACTATTCCATACATTTACTATCCTATTCATGTAACTGTTTTGACGGATCCTTGTGTTGCACCTCTTTTTATTCAATTTGTATTGGTGTCCTCTTGTCACTAATTCTTCACGTACATTATAGTCAAGCACTGGAGCCACTCTGGTGTCATATTTCCCCCTTGCAATCTTATAGGTCTCTATCATTTCACCCCTTAACCTCCTATACACCAATGTTGGCAAACTAAGTTCCTTTAACCTTTCTTGGTACGATAGGTGTCTAAGTCCATTTACCATTCTCGTTGATCGCCTTTGCACATTTTCCAGGGAAGTGATGTCCTTCTTTCTACTCGGACTCCATATCACATTTCCAAATTCCAGCTGTGGTCTCACCAGTACTTTATACAATCTAATAAAATTTTCTTTATTTAAATCCACAAATGACCTTCTGATGAGTCGCATTGTTCTATTGGCTTTATTTATTTTGTCATTAATATGTTGTTCAAATGTAAGATGCTGGTCTACTATTATTCCGAGATCCTTTTTACTATCCACTCGTTCAAGACTTACAGGTTGGTCTTCCTTCTGCATAAAATATTCTCTTTCCACTTGTTGATTCCTTTGCCTTGTCACTGTCATAACCTTGCACTTCGCTGGATGGAACTCCAATAACCAATCCACTGACCAACTTTGTAGCCTGTCCAAATCCTCTGGAGTGATCCTTGGTCCCCAGAACTTCCAATTTCCTTAAAACATTTAGTGTCGTCAGCAAACATGTATACCGATGACTCAATATTATCTGGCAAGTCATTAATATATATCACAAACAGTAATGGTCCAATAACACTTCCCTGAGGCACTCCACTGACAACATCCTTCCACTCTGACGAGGAACCTCTAACAACCACTTTCTGTTTTCTTCTGTTTAGTAAGGCTTTAATCCAGTATACAAGTTGATATCCCATTACATAGGCTTTAACTTCATCATCAATCTGTTGTGTGGGACAGTGTCAAATGCCTTTTATATCTAGATACACTACATCAAGTTCTCCTCCACCTTCCAGTATTTCAGTCCATGTATCCATTACCTTTAATAACTGTAGTGTAATTGACCTCCCACTGATAAAGCCAAACTGACTCTGGCTAAACAAATTGTTTGCTGACATATGATGAACCATTTTATCTCTCACTATAGACTCCATTACTTTAGATAATATACATGTTAAGCTTACCGGTCTATAGTTGCTTGGCGTTTTCTTACAGCCTTTCTTAAATATAGCCGATATTGTAGCCTGTCTCCATATTTCTGGTACCTTTCCCGTTCGAAGTGATGTATTATATAAGCTTTTCAGGGGCTCTGCAAGCTCAGAACTAAGTTCCTTTAATATCCTCGGTTGTATTTCATCTGGTTCAGGAGATTTATCCACTTTGAGATTTTTCAGTTTCTCCTTAATTTCATGAGCAGTTATCTCAACCATCTCAAGTCTACTTCCATAATTTCTGGTTGCGATGGGTGGTGGAACTGAATCAAGCTCCTCTATAAATACACTACTAAAGAAATCAGCTAGTACCTGTGCTTTCTCACCATCTGTTTTGTCAATTCTTCTCTGTCCCCTGACTCTGATATGTATAGATCAGCTACACCCTCTTTACCTTCACTTTACTTTTCACATATTTCCAAACGTTTTTGGGTTCTCCTTACACTTAATGAAATTTCCTTTCCGCTGCCCTCTGCAGTTTCCTCGTCATAGACTTTGCCTTATTTCTTGCCCTGGCATATTCTTTATATTTCTGTTGATCCATGGTCTCAATATACCTTTGCCATGTTCTATGTTTCTTCCTCACTGCTTGTCGTGTCTTCATGTCAAGTGGTGTATTATATTGTCGTTGTCCTGCAGTATCAATGATCTTACTGGGGATAAATTTTGTTTTGCTAACTGCAAATTTTCTGTGATCATCTTCAACTGTTCCTCTACATTATCTTTGCAGTGTTTGAATCCTTCTTCCCGTTCGATACTCCCTAAAAATGTACGCATAGCTTCATAGTCCCCTTTATCATAATAAAACTTCTCATATGAGCGCTGGGGTACACTGTTAAAAAATTTAAGGTCTATTATAAGTACACAGTGATCACTTTTACCAAGGGGGGACTCATATTCAATATTTGATATTATACCTTCCTCTCTGGTCATAATTAAGTCAAGTAAACTTGTTGAAACCATGCCTCTTCCTCTGGTGGCCTGTGATACATGTTGGTACATGTAAGAGTTCCTCACTGCTTCTATAAATTTATATTCCTCTGTTTCTGTGCTCCCTCCCTCTGTAGTCCAATTTTCCCAATCAATTTTGGGATAGTTGAAATCACCAACCATAAAAACGTGTGTATCCCTACCAGAATTCACTTCCACCAATAACTGTCTGAGTTTATCGTTATTTTCCTTACTGCTGTGTGGGCTTCTGTATAAACACCCCATCAGTGCTTCCTCGTTCTTGTTAACTCTCATGCGTATCCATAAAGCCTCTTCAAATTCTGTGTTCATCTCCACTTGCCATGCTGATATACTCTCATGTACATATATTGCTATTCCTCTATTCTCTCTCTTTAAATATAACTTATATCCAGATATTGACATTTCTTCAGCTGTCAAGGGATATCTCAAATTTTTTGGATTAACCTCACATATAAATAACAGAAGTGGCTTGCTTATACAATGCCTTAATCTAAATCTTAACTCGATTAACTTGGTGCTCAAGACATCAGCATTTGTATACCAACACGTCATTGCTCGTATGTCTTTACTATTATTTCCTTTACTTAATTTTTTACCAACCTTCTTGCCCAAGGCGGGCCCTGTACTTTGTATTTATCCTCAAAATTAAGCCTGACAAAACTAACCAAAGTAAATCTAACCCAACCTGACCTGACCTAACTATATGTGGTAAATTCCAGAAGTACCGTACACCCGTCTCCCTGCTGTATACCTCCACCCGTGTCATTGTGAAGGACACCTTTGTGCTGTTTTTGTGCCTTCCTGCCGCTGCCTGTTTTGGGTGTTTTTTCTTTCATTTATTTGATAGATTTTTCATTCCGGTGAGTGTTCTGAGGCATCATTTGGGTATTGCTCCAGAAGTACACCCAAGCCTCTCTACTTCACTTGCATGGGAGTTAAGACTCACATCAGCAGTCACTTCCAGTTATTAGGGACACACCATTACCAGCTGTTCCCTCCTCCCTAGCAGTAGCCTGTCCTTTAGGGGTCAAGACTCACATCAGCAGTCACTTCCAGTTATTAGGGACACACCATTACCAGCTGTTCCCTCCTCCCTAGCAGTAGATTATTGGCAGAATATTGTAAAAAATTAAACATAACAAAACTAACCCAAACTAATCAGTAAAATTCCAGAATAACACCCGGCCCACTACGAAGGACGCCTTTGTGCAGTATTTGCGTCCTTTATTGCCGCTTGCCATTTGGTGTTTTTTTCTTTGATTTTATTGTTTTTTGGTTTGTTTGAGCGTTTTGATCCATCGTTTGTTGTGGAGACGAATAATTATAATAGCCACAGTAAGACCACGTTGATCTTGGCCCTCGACTCTACGGCCACCGTGTCATGTGCAGGCCGCTCTGGCCTGAATGGTGTCAGGTTAGGTCAGGTTAGGCTGGATTTCATTTGGTGAGGTCAGGTTATCCTGGATTTCATTTGGTGAGGTCAGGTTATGCTGGATTTCATTTGGTGAGGTCAGGTTATCCTGGATTTCATTTGGTGAGGTCAGGTTATCCTGGATTTCATTTGGTTAGGTCAGGTTATCCTGGATTTCATTTGGTGAGGTCAGGTTATGCTGGATTTGATTTGGTGAGGTCAGGTTAGGTTGGATTTCATTTGGTGAGGTCAGGTTAGGCTGGATTTCATTTGGTGAGGTCAGGTAATGCTGGATTTCATTTGGTGAGGTCAGGTAATGCTGGATTTGATTTGGTGAGGTCAGGTTATCCTGGATTTCATTTGGTGAGGTCAGGTTATGCTGGATTTCATTTGGTGAGGTCAGGTTATCCTGGATTTCATTTGGTGAGGTCAGGTTATGCTGGATTTCATTTGGTGAGGTCAGGTTATCCTGGATTTCATTTGGTTAGGTCAGGTTATCCTGGATTTCATTTGGTGAGGTCAGGTTATGCTGGATTTCATTTAGGTCAGGTTATCCTGGATTTCATTTGGTGAGGTCAGGTTATCCTAGATTTAGTTTATTTAGGTCAGGTTATCCTAGATTTGCTTTGGTTAGGTCAGGTTAGGTTAGATTAGTTTGGTCAGGTCAGGTCAGGTGAGATTAGTTTGGTCAGATATGTCAGGTTATATTTAGTTTGGTTAGTCAGGTTAGCTTGGATTTAGTTTGGTTGGGTCAGGTTAGATTTAGTTTGGTCAGGTCAGGTCAGGTTAGATTAGTTTGGTCAGGTCAGGTGAGATTAGTTTGGTCAGGTCAGGTCAGGTTTGATTTAGTTTGGTTAGGTCAGGTTTGATTTAGTTTGGTTAGGTCAGGTTTGATTTAGTTTGGTTAGGTCAGGTTTGATTTAGTTTGGTTAGGTCAGGTCAGGTTTGATTTAGTTTGGTTAGGTCAGGTTTGATTTAGTTTGGTTAGGTCAGGTTTGATTTAGTTTGGTTAGGTCAGGTCAGGTTTTATTTAGTTTGGTTAGGTCAGGTCAGGTTTTATTTAGTTTGGTTAGGTCAGGTCAGGTTTTATTTAGTTTGGTTAGGTCAGGTCAGGTTTTATTTAGTTTGGTTAGGTCAGGTCAGGTTTTATTTAGTTTGGTCAGGTCAGGTCAGGTTTTATTTAGTTTGGTCAGGTCAGGTCAGGTTTTATTTAGTTTGGTTAGGTCAGGTCAGGTTTTATTTAGTTTGGTTAGGTCAGGTCAGGTTTTATTTAGTTTGGTTAGGTCAGGTCAGGTTTAGTGTTTTCCGGTAATACGTGTGGCAGGCTTCACGCTGTGCCGGTGTTGTCACTGGCGGCAGAGGGTCACGCCGCCTGCTGCTGCACGGGATCACACACATTTCACGGTTCTTTTCACACTTGCTTTTTCTTTCTCTTCACTCTTTCCTGTGGTTTTCCGGGAGGTTTAAAGTTAAGGAGAAAATATGTATGACAGCAGATGAAGTAGGAAATGAGATATTGGCGCGTGAATAATGGCAGTCTTGACCCCATTGTCACGGCCATGTTACGGTTATTACTCACACGCACAACGCCTCAAAACACTCTCCTTAACTTGAAAAAACTATCAAGTGGAAGAAAACTCTGGAAACAGGAAACTGCAGCAGGGAAGTGTTTACCCTCGCTGCAAATTAAGGACTTTGGGCACTCGAGACACGGCCGAGTTGCTTGCCGTCTGAACCACTCGTGTGTGAGGCAGTGATTTCCCGGCATAGTGTCCGGGAGGATGTGTCAAGGGATGTGCTTCCATTTATTGTATTCTGGCAGCGGGGCACAAGCCAGGTCAGGTCAGGTCAGGTATAGTTGAGGTGGCTTGCACTCAGGAGGGTATATTCATGTCAACTCAATTCATCTCAATGTTTCCATGTTATATTATCTCCAGTGAATGTCAGACTGCAAGTTTGGGTATAATTGCCGGCGCAGTGTTGCGGGAAAATGTTGCAGGGGTGGAGGCGGGCGTGGAGTGTTTTCTCACACAGGAAGGGGAGGCAGTAGTTGGGGGCTGCAGGGGTGGAGGCAGGTGTGGAGTGTTTTCTCACACAGGAAGGGGAGGCAGTAGTTGGGGGCTGCAGGGGTGGAGGCGGGCGTGGAGTGTTTTCTCACACAGGTAGGGGAGGCAGTAGTTGGGGGCTGCAGGGGTGGAGGCAGGTGTGGAGTGTTTTCTCACACAGGTAGGGGAGGCAGTAGTTGGGGGCTGCAGGGGTGGAGGCAGGAGTGGAGTGTTTTCTCACACAGGTAGGGGAGGCAGTAGTTGGGGGCTGCAGGGGTGGAGGCGGGTGTGGAGTGTTTTCTCACACAGGTAGGGGAGGCAGTAGTTGGGGGCTGCAGGGGTGGAGGCAGGTGTGGAGTGTTTTCTCACACAGGAAGGGGAGGCAGTAGTTGGGGGCTGCAGGGGTGGAGGCAGGTGTGGAGTGTTTTCTCACACAGGAAGGGGAGGCAGTAGTTGGTGGCTGCAGGGGTGGAGGCAGGCGTGGGTGTTTTCTCACACAGGTAGGGGAGGCAGTGGTTGGGGCTGCAGGGGTGGAGGCTGGTGTGGAGTGTTTTCTCACACAGGAAGGGGAGGCAGTAGTGGGGGGCTGCAGGGGTGGAGGCTGGTGTGGTGTGTTTTCTCACACAGGTAGGGGAGGCAGTAGTTGGGGGCTGCAGGGGTGGAGGCTGGCGTGGAGTGTTTTCTCACACAGGAAGGGGAGGCAGTAGTTGGGGCTGCAGGGGTGGAGGCAGGTGTGGAGTGTTTTCTCACACAGGAAGGGGAGGCAGTGGTTGGGGGCTGCAGGGGTGGAGGCAGGTGTGGAGTGTTTTCTCACACAGGAAGGGAGGCAGTGGTTGGGGCTGCAGGGGTGGAGGCAGGTGTGGAGTGTTTTCTCACACAGGAAGGGAGGCAGTAGTTGGGGGCTGCAGGGGTGGAGGCAGGTGTGGAGTGTTTTCTCACACAGGTAGGGGAGGCAGTAGTTGGGGCTGCAGGGGTGGAGGCAGGCGTGGAGTGTTTTCTCACACAGGTAGGGGAGGCAGTAGTTGGGGGCTGCAGGGGTGGAGGCAGGTGTGGGTGTTTCTCACACAGGAAGGGAGGCAGTAGTTGGGGGCTGCAGGGGTGGAGGCAGGTGTGGAGTGTTTTCTCACACAGGTAGGGAGGCAGTAGTTGGGGGCTGCAGGGGTGGAGGCGGGTGTGGAGTGTTTTCTCACACAGGTAGGGGAGGCAGTAGTTGGGGCTGCAGGGGTGGAGGCCGGCGTGGAGTGTTTTCTCACACAGGTAGGGGAGGCAGTAGTTGGGGGCTGCAGGGGTGGAGGCGGGGTGGAGGCAGGTGTGGAGTGTTTTCTCACACAGGTAGGGGAGGCAGTAGTTGGGGCTGCAGGGGTGGAGGCAGGTGTGGGTGTTTTTCACACAGGTAGGGAGGCAGTAGTTGGGGCTGCAGGGGTGGAGGCCGGTGTGGAGTGTTTTCTCACACAGGTAGGGGAGGCAGTAGTTGGGGCTGCAGGGGTGGAGGCAGGTGTGGAGTGTTTTCTCACACAGGTAGGGGAGGCAGTAGTTGGGGCGGCAGGGGTGGAGGCGGGTGTGGAGTGTTTTCTCACACAGGTAGGGGAGGCAGTAGTTGGGGGCTGCAGGGGTGGAGGCGGGCGTGGAGTGTTTTCTCACACAGGTAGGGGAGGCAGTGGTTGGGGGCTGAAACATTCAATAAGTTCATAATGAAGTGCTTCAGCGCGTCCTGCTGCCACTCAGCAAGCGTTGGTGCTGGAATTGTTATATCAACACCTCGGCCTCGGGGAATTCAAGGATGGCGGCTGAGGGCCTCAAGGTTTGCACGGAGTTAACCAATCCAGTTGTATTAGAGATCAGCGGCGGGGTCAGTGCCCTGCCCCACGAGCATAGGGGGGCAGGTTTACTATGTGACAGTAATCAAAAACACAGACAAAACTGCCACTGCAGTGTTCCTGCTTGTTTTCCTGCTTGGCTGTCTGGCATGTCACTCCATCATCACCAGCCTCTTCCTCTAATTGTCCCCCTTCCTCCTCCTCCTCTGCCGTCAACAACCAGAGCCACCAGTGAGGGGCAGCGAGGGCAGGCCACCTCGCTGCCTCCCTGGGGACCATCAGAAGGAAAAGTCTAAACTCTTCTGTCACTAAATCCTTTCCATTTTCACTCAGGAGTGGGCAGAGTACTGGAGCACCTGATGGCACTTAGACAGAAGAGGGCGTGGCATTAACGGCCCATCTCCTGCACCCCAGGATGTGGTGGTGGCCATGCTGGGAGGAGTACAGTGCCAGGAGACAGCTGCTCAAGTGAGGGTCTGAGGCGGACGCTGTGCTCAGCGCTCGCTGCGTACACGCTGCCGCTGACCTCAGGACCCCTTGGTGAATACCTCGCCTCGCCTGCCACTTGTTCCCTGGTGTGGCGTCAGGGAACCTTGCCGCCCAGTGTGGCGTCAGGGAACCTTGCCCCCCGCTGCAGCTTTCCCTGAGGTTCCTGCAAGACCCTCACCCCAGGAGTGGTGGGCAGGGAGGCTGCAAGGCCGGGCAGCAGCCTGAGTGGCAGGACCAGCAGGAACACTGCCACTGCTGTGAGGACCAGAAGAACACAACCACCACCAACAACAACAACAGCAACAACAACAACAACATAACCACCACCAACAACAGCAAGTATATCACCACCACCACCACCACCACTGACAACAACAACAGCAACTATATCACCACCACCACCACCACCTTGCTGCTGGCACCTTCATTACACAAAGGAAAGGGAAAGTTTGAGTGTGACAAGATTTGAGACTGGGAGCAAGTTCAGCAGACACAGCCTTGCACACACTGGTGAGGGAAACCATGAGTGGCCAGCGTGTGGGGAAAGACTCCCTGGGAAGGATGACCTCAGCAAATACACCCACACACTCTGCTGAAGGAGCCTTGAATGCCAAGACTGTGGCAAAGGTTCAGATACCAGAGTGACCTCAACAACAGACACCCTTACACACACTGGTGAAAGACCTCATGAATGCCAAGAGTGTGGCAAAAGGTTCAGTAGGAAGGGTCACCTCAACACACACACCTTACACACACTGGCAAAAGGCCTCATGAGTGTGAGGTTTGTGGTGACACATTCATCAGGAAGAGCCATCTCGAGGTACACACTTACACACACACTGGTGAAAGGCCTCATGAGTGTCTGGAATGTGGAGAAAGGTTCAGAGAGAAGCAAACCCTGGAGCGTCACTCCTTCAGACACTCTGGCCTGAGAGAGTTCAAGTGTGACGTGTGTGGGAAGCACTTCAAGATGAAGGGGGACATTGCCCGGCACATGAAGACCCACTTCTGAGGTGCCGTGTTGTGCTGCTGTGTGGGACCTCAGTGACGGGGAACCAGTCATCAACACCACCTGGAGAGGACTGGCACCATGTTGTGGCTGACTGCTGAGAGATGCACCAACAAGCTGCACCACAGTGAACAGTGCCGTCTGCCCCAAGCCAGAGTGGTGACAACTCTGTCGCCTTGCCCCGGCACAGTGCAGCAGCCAACAAGCACCACAGTGAACAGTGCCGTCTGCCCCGAGCCAGAGTGGTGACAACTCTGTCACCTTGCCCCGGCACAGTGCAGCAGCCAACAAGCAGCACCACAGTGAACAGTGCCGTCTGCCCCGAGCCAGAGTGGTGACAACTCTGTCACCTTGCCCCGGCACAGTGCAGCAGCAGTGACTGGGGCCGCCACAACAGACCATCACCAGGATTATCAAGGAGACGCTGTGTGAAGGTTTGTCACGTCTCCCTGCGCTCCACAAGAAACCCGGCCCAGCAGAGACCACTGGTGCAGACTGCCGGCCTGGGAGCTGTGATGGACGGAGCTTGTTAGGTTTGCTGCCCCGAGGGAAAGGAAGGCAGAATATGTAGCTGGGCAAGGCGTGCACACCAGGAACACTCCAGTGGTGTTTGTCAAGCCTTGTATTGGTGGCCAGTGGCCGGGTGAGTACACACTCTAGGATTTAACTATTGAAATAAATGTTTTGTGCAATTCCAAGGTATTGTGAAGATAATTCATCAGTGGATACAGTTCAATAACATTAAATTTAATTGAATTGAAACACTTATTTTTGATCCTCCTTCCACAGAGTTGTCCTCCACACCAAGGAGCACACCAGACACACACATTTCTTGTCCTCCTTCCACAGAGTTGTCCTCCACACCAAGGAGCACACCAGACACACACATTTCTTGTCCTCCTTCCACAGAGTTGTCCTCCACACCAAGGAGCACACCAGACAGACACATTTCTTGTCCTCCTTCCACAGAGTTGTCCTCCACACCAAGGAGCACACCAGACAGACACGTTTCTTCAGGTCTTTGCCAAAAACTCACTGAGGAACAGAGAAGAGAAACTTACTTGTGTTTTGCTTTCATCTTTCTTCCATTGGTTTATATTTTCCTTATTTCCACAAACAACTCTAACAGATCTTCCTTTCCCAGGTTTGCCCGTGACCCGCGCACCCATTTCCTGGACCAGCGGGTGAACACCACTTCCAGGAGCCCCAGGGACCCCCCTCCCCATGAGGCGACGCACGGGACTCAAGGTGGGCGTGGGTCTTGGGCCCTGTGCTGTCCAAATCCCTTATGCAAGTTAACCAGCTTCTTCATCCCTGTGCTGTCCAACTCCTTTATGCCAGAGTTAACCAGCATCTTCATTCCTTCATCCCTGGGCTGTCCAAATCCCTTATGCCAGAGTTAACCAGCATCTTCATTCCTTCAGCCCTGTGCTGTCCAAATCCCTTATGCAAGAGTTAAGCAGCATCTTCATTCCTTCATCCTGTGCTGTCCAAATCTCTTATGCAAGAGTTAACCAGTATCTTCATTCCTTCATCCCTGTGCTGTCCAAATCCCTTATGCAAGAGTTAACCAGCATCTTCATTCTTTCATCCTGTGCTGTCCAAATCCCTTATGCAAGAGTTAATCAGCATCTTCATTCCTTCATTCCTATCCTGTCCCAATCCCTTATGCAAGAGTCAACCAGCATCTTCATTCTTTCATCTTTGTGCTGTCCAAATCCCTTATGCAAGAGTCAGCCAGTATCTTCATTCTTTCATCCTTGTGCTGTTCAAATCCCTTATGCAAGAGTCAACCAGCATCTCCATTCCTTCATCCTGGCGGAGACGATACAGAACGCCCAATATGAAGGAAGCTGATTTAGTGAAAGAAGATATGTGAAGTTTCCAGTGAAAATTTTGAGTTAAGGATAGGCTGAGGATGTTTAGTGTAGAAGGTGACAGGTGAGTGTTTCCGATGAACAGAGGATAGGTGTTTGGAAAATTGTGTCGAGTTCATAGGTGGAGAAATTGAGTTTTTGAGGCGTTGAAGGACACCAGGTTCCTTCTGCCCCAATCGGATATGATAGCAAGGTCTGAGGTTAGGCGTCCTGCAGCCCCAAGCCTTGAGTCCTGTAATTCCTGTTGTCAGGGTCTTCTATTGAAAGAAGTTGAATAATGCAGAGTTGAGTCATCAGCGTATGAGTGGATAGGAGAGTTTGTTATGACAAGATCATTGATGAATAACAGGAAGAGAGTGGGTGATAGGAGAGAGCCCTGTGGGACACCACTGTTGATAGGTTTAGGGGGTTTATGCAAGAGTTAACCATGATCTTCATTCCTTCATCCCTGTGCTGTCCAAATCCCTTATGCAAAAGTTGAGCAGCATCTTCATTCCTTCATCCCTGTGGTGTCCAAATCCCTTATGCAAAAGTTGAGCAGCATCTTCATTCCTTCATCCCTGTGCTGTCCAAATCCCTTATGCAAAAGTTGAGCAGCATCTTCATTCCTTCATCCCTGTGCTGTCCAAATCCCTTATGCCAGAGTTAACTGTAGAACTGTAACGCTTAATTTGACTAACACAGAGAGTAACGTGGGTCCCCACTGTAGAATATATTGAAAAAAATACAAAAATCGTATTTCTTGACCTCCAAAGCTACAAATCTCTAAAATAGACATTCCTGAATACAATCACAGTATTTAAATTAAGTTTATCTCTACACCTATTTTTGTGAGTAAATTAATAAAAATGTAAAAAATAATAGGTAACGCATATGACAGGAAAATAAATTGTAAGTAAAATTCCTCTTTCTTGGCTGGATGGCCTTCATGAAGAACAATAGCAAGTCCTTATGCATCAGAAAAAGTGACGTGCCTGGAACAAATGAATGTGGCCAGTATTCTACCTCTAATTTAGGACATTCTATATTTATAAAGTCACATGCATACATGTAACACGTATATTTGCATAATAGTTTGTATTTTGAGAGAATATCTATATTCATGAAGAAAATGCTTCATTATAAAGATCAATTTGCGTTTGGAATGGCGAGGTGCCGTGGAGAAGCCTAAAGGGCCGGCAACAGGTGATGTGTTATCTTTTCCTGTAGTGAGTCTTGGGGTGTTCCTGTGGTGTCACAGTAACATTCATGGTGCGTCGATGCCAACTACAACTTTTGGCACATTGCCACGGCAGTCAGCAGGGCCTTATCAGCAGGCATCTGGCAGGTGTGGGCACTATGGATGTGATCTCAGCTTGGCTGGCAGTATCTTCACTTTCACAATAAATTGTTTGATAGTGACATCATCACATAAACTGATGGTGTCCTCTGCTAAGATCTGTGCGATGGCTTTTTGCTCAGTACAGTGTGACACGTTATCGTTTTTCTCGACATTTCCTCTCTGTCTAAAAACTAAACAAAATATAATACTTACAGATATGTAGATGATAACAACACTTTGAAGAAAGACTAATAGCCTACTAAACACACAAACTTGAATTAGTGCCTATACGTCTCATATTTCCATGTACTATAATAATGACTTTTTCTGTATGGAGGTCATGAGTAAGAATCACATGAGTTGGAATCTGTGGGTCCGACCAACCCACACTACCTCCTACCTTGTGTCAGGAGCGTGCACGGTGAAGATGGCATATCCCTTCATCAAGCTCTGAGTGTCAAAGGGCTTCAACCAGACCCACAACTCGCATGTGGCTACCACTTTGATGATAAAAGAGCTTGAATATCAAAAAGTAGAGACAGCTTGGGTCTGCCCGCGCCCAGCGATACTGTTCTAGGTTAACCAGCATCTTCATTACTTCATCCCTGTGCTGTCCAAATCCTTTATGCAAGAGTTAACCAGCATCTTCATTCCTTCATCCCTGTGCTGTCCAAATCCCTTATGCAAGAGTTAACCAGCATCTTCATTCCTTCATCCCTGTGCTGTCCAAATCCCTTATGCAAGAGTTAACCAGCATCTTCATTCCTTCATCCCTGTGCTGTCCAAATCCCTTATGCAAGAGTTAACCAGCATCTTCATTCCTTCATCCCTGTGCTGTCCAAATCCTTTATGCAAGAGTTAACCAGCATCTTCATTCCTTCCTCCCTGTGCTGTCCGTCCCTTATGTAAGAGTTAACCAGCAGCTTCTTCATCCCTGTGCTGTCCAAATCCTTTATGCAAGAGTTAACCAGCATCTTCATTCCTTCATCTCTGAGCTGTCCAAATCCTTTATGCAAGAGTTAACCAGCATCTTCATTCCTTCATCCCTGTGCTGTCCAAATCCTTTATGCAAGAGTTAACCAGCATCTTCATTCCTTCCTCCCTGTGCTGTCCAAATCCCTTATGCAAGAGTTAACCAGCTTCTTCATCCCTGTGCTGTCCAAATCCTTTATGCAAGAGTTAACCAGCATCTTCATCCCTGTGCTGTCCAAATCCCTTATGTAAGAGTTAACCAGCTTCTTCATCCCTGTGCTGTCCAAATCCTTTATGCAAGAGTTAACCAGCATCTTCATTCCTTCATCTCTGAGCTGTCCAAATCCTTTATGCAAGAGTTAACCAGCATCTTCATTCCTTCATCCCTGTGCTGTCCAAATCCTTTATGCTAGAGTTAACCAGCATCTTCATTCCTTCCTCCCTGTGCTGTCCAAATCCCTTATGCAAGAGTTAACCAGCATCTTCATTCCTTCATCCCTGTGCTGTCCAAATCCCTTATGCAAGAGTTAAGCAGCATCTTCATTCCTTCATCCCTGTGGTGTCCAAATCCCTTTTGCAAGAGTTAACCAGCATCTTCATTCCTTCATCCCTGTGCTGTCCAAATCTCTTATGCAAGAGTTAACCAGCATCTTCATTCCTTCATCCATGTGGTGTCCAAATCCCTTATGCAAGAGTTAACCAGCATCTTCTTTCCTTCATCCCTGTGCTGTCCAAATCCCTTATGCAAGAGTTAACCAGCATCTTCATTCCTTCCTCCCTGTGCTGTCCAAATCCCTTATGCAAGAGTTAACCAGCATCTTCATTCCTTCATCCCTGTGCTGTCCAAATCCCTTATGCAAGAGTTAACCAGCATCTTCATTCCTTCCTCCCTGTGCTGTCCAAATCCCTTATGCAAGAGTTAACCAGCATCTTCATTCCTTCATCCCTGTGCTGTCCAAATCCCTTATGCAAGAGTTAAGCAGCATCTTCATTCCTTCATCCCTGTGGTGTCCAAATCCCTTATGCAAGAGTTAACCAGCATCTTCATTCCTTCATCCCTGTGCTGTCCAAATCTCTTATGCAAGAGTTAACCAGCATCTTCATTCCTTCATCCCTGTGCTGTCCAAATCCCTTATGCAAGAGTTAACCAGCATCTTCTTTCCTTCATCCCTGTGCTGTCCAAATCCCTTATGCAAGAGTTAACCAGCATCTTCATTCCTTCATCCCTGTGCTGTCCAAATCTCTTATGCAAGAGTTAACCAGCATCTTCTTTCCTTCATCCCTGTGCTGTCCAAATCCCTTTATTTATTTATTTATTTATTTTTACAGCAGAGGAGACAGTTCAAGAGCGTAGAAAATAAGAAAACAATAATGAAAAAAACACTTACTGCTCCTGAATAGAGTACATAGGAGTGGCCAAAAAGAGAAATCAATATCAGGAGGAGAGGTGTCCTGATACCCTCCTCTTGAAAGAGTTCAAGTCGTAGGCAGGAGGAAATACAGAGGAAGGAAGATTGTTCCAGAGTTTACAAGCGTGAGGGATGAAAGAGTGAAGATGCTGGTTAACTCTTGCATAAGGGGTTTGGACAGTATAGGGATGAGCTTGATCAAGAGGGGGAGAGGCATGCAGTTAGCAAGTTCAGAGGAGCAGTCAGCGTGAAAATATCGATAGAAGATGTAAAGAGAGGCAACATCGCGACGGAATTTAAGAGGTAGAAGGCTATCAGTAAGAGGAGGAGAGCTGATGAGACGAAGAGCCTTAGCCTCCACTCTATCCAGAAGAGCTGTGTGAGTGGAGCCCCCCCACACATGAGATGCATAGTCCATACGAGGGCAGACAAGGCCCCTGTATATGGACAGCAACTGTGTGGGGGAAAACAACTGGCGGAGACGATACAGAATGCCCAACCTCGAGGAAGCTGATTTATTGAGAGAGTAGATGTGAAGTTTCCAGTGAAGATTTTGAGTTAAGGATAGACCGAGGATGTTTAGTGTTGAAGAAGGTGACAGCTGAGTGTTGTCGAAGAATAGGGGATAGGTGTTTGGAAGATTGTGTCGAGTTGATAGGTGGAGAAATTGAGTTTTTGAGGCATTGAAGGACACAAGGTTCCTTCTGCCCCAATCGGATATGATAGCAAGGTCTGAGGTTAAGCGTTCTGCAGCCTCCAGTCTGGAGTCATGTACTACCTGTTGTGATGGTCTTCTGTTGAAAGAAGTTGAATAATGCAGAGTTGAGTCATCAGCGTATGAGTGGACAGGACAGTTTGTTATGGAAAGAAGATCATTGATGAATAACAGGAAGAGAGTGGGTGATAGGACAGAGCCCTGTGGAACACCACTGTTGACAGGTTTAGGGGGTTTATGCAAGAGTTAACCATGATCTTCATTCCTTCATCCCTGTGGTGTCCAAATCCCTTATGCAAAAGTTGAGCAGCATCTTCATTCCTTCATCCCTGTGGTGTCCAAATCCCTTATGCAAAAGTTAAGCAGCATCTTCATTCCTTCATCCCTGTGGTGTCCAAATCCCTTATGCAAAAGTTGAGCAGCATCTTCATTCCTTCATCCCTGAGGTGTCCAAATCCCTTATGCAAAAGTTGAGCAGCATCTTCATTCCTTCATCCCTGTGCTGTCCAAATCCCTTATGCAAAAGTTGAGCAGCATCTTCATTCCTTCATCCCTGTGCTGTCCAAATCCCTTATGCAAAAGTTGAGCAGCATCTTCATTCCTTCATCCCTGTGCTGTCCAAATCCCTTATGCAAAAGTTGAGCAGCATCTTCATTCCTTCATCCCTGTGCTGTCCAAATCCCTTATGCCAGAGTTAACTGTAGAACTGTAACGCTTAACTAACACATAACGTGGGTCCCCACTGTAGAATATATTGAAGAAAATACAAAAATCATATCTTGACCTCCAAAGCTACAAATCTCTAAAATAGACATTCCTGAATACAATCACAGTATTTAAATTAAAGTTTATCTCTACACCTATTTTTTGTGAGTAAATTAATAAAAAATGTAAAAAATAATAGGTAACCATATGACAGGAAAATAAATTGTAAGTAAAATTCCTCTTTCTTGGCTGGATGGCCTTCATGAAGAACAATGGCAAGTCCTTCTGCATCAGAAAAGTGACGTGCCTGGAACAAATGAATGTGGCCAAGTATTCTACCTCTAATTTAGGACATTCTATATTTATAAAGTCACATGCATACATGTAACACGTATATTTGCATAATAGTTTGTATTTTGAGAGAATATCTATATTCATGAAGAAAATGCTTCATTATAAAGATCAATTTGCGTTTGGAATGGCGAGGTGCCGTGGAGAAGCCTAAAGGGCCGGCAACAGGTGATGTGTTATCTTTTCCTGTAGTGAGTCTTGGGGTGTTCCTGTGGTGTCACAGTAACATTCATGGTGCGTCGATGCCAACTACAACTTTTGGCACATTGCCACGGCAGTCAGCAGGGGCCTTATCAGCAGGGCATCTGGCAGGTGTGGGCACTATGGATGTGATCTCAGCTTGGCTGGCAGTATCTTCACTTTCACAATAAATTGTTTGATAGTGACATCATCACATAAACTGATGGTGTCCTCTGCTAAGATCTGTGCGATGGCTTTTTGCTCAGTACAGTGTGACACGTTATCGTTTTTTCTCGACATTTCCCTCTCTGTCTAAAACTAAACAAAATATAATACTTACAGATATGTAGATGATAACAACACTTTGAAGAAAGACTAATAGCCTACTAAACACACAAACTTGAATTAGTGCCTCTACGTCTCATATTTCCATGTACTATAATAATGACTTTTTCTGTATGGAGTGTCATGAGTAAGAATCACATGGTTGGAATCTGTGGGTCCGACCGGACCCACACTACCTCCTACCTTGTGTCAGGAGCGTGCACAGTGAAGATGGCATATCCCTTCATCAAGCTCCGAGTGTCAAATGGCTTCAACCAGACCCACAACTCGCATGTGGCTACCACTTTGATAAAAGAGCTTGAATATCAAAAAGTAGAGACAGCTTGGGTCTGCCCGGGCCCAGCGATACTGTTCTAGGGTTAACCAGCATCTTCATTCCTTCATCCCTGTGCTGTCCCTTATGCAAGAGTTAACCAGCATCTTCATTCCTTCATCCCTGTGCTGTCCCTTATGCAAGAGTTAACCAGCATCTTCATTCCTTCATCCCTGTGCTGTCCAAATCCCTTATGCAAGAGGTAACCAGCATCTTCATTCCTTCATCCTGTGCTGTCCTTATGCAAGTGTTAACCAGCATCTTCATTCCTTCATCCCTGTGCTGTCCCTTATGCAAGAGTTAACCAGCATCTTCATTCCTTCATCCCTGTGCTGTCCAAATCCCTTATGCAAGAGGTAACCAGCATCTTCATTCCTTCATCCCTGTGCTGTCCCTTATGCAAGAGTTAACCAGCATCTTCATTCCTTCGTCCCTGTGCTGTCCAAATCCCTTATGCAAGAGTTAACCAGCATCTTCATTCCTTCATCCCTGTGCTGTCCCTTATGCAAGAGGTAACCAGCATCTTCATTCCTTCATCCCTGTGCTGTCCAAATCCCTTATGCAAGAGGTAACCAGCATCTTCATTCCTTCATCCCTGTGCTGTCCAAATCCCTTATGCAAGAGTTAACCAGCATCTTCATTCCTTCATCCCTGTGCTGTCCCTTATGCAAGAGGTAACCAGCATCTTCATTCCTTCATCCCTGTGCTGTCCCTTATGCAAGAGTTAACCAGCATCTTCATTCCTTCATCCCTGTGCTGTCCCTTATGCAAGAGTTAACCAGCATCTTCATTCCTTCGTCCCTGTGTTGTCCAAATCCCTTATGCAAGAGTTAACCAGCATCTTCATTCCTTCATCCCTGTGCTGTCCCTTATGCAAGAGTTAACCAGCATCTTCATTCCTTCATCCCTGTGTTGTCCAAATCCCTTATGCAAGAGTTAACCAGCATCTTCATTCCTCCATCCCTGTGCTGTCCCTTATGCAAGAGTTAACCAGCATCTTCATTCCTCCATCCCTGTGCTGTCCAAATCCCTTATGCAAGAGTTAACCAGCATCTTCATTCCTTCGTCCCTGTGCTGTCCAAATCCCTTATGCAAGAGGTAACCAGCATCTTCATTCCTCCATCCCTGTGCTGTCCCTTATGCAAGAGTTAACCAGCATCTTCATTCCTCCATCCCTGTGCTGTCCAAATCCCTTATGCAAGAGTTAACCAGCATCTTCATTCCTTCGTCCCTGTGCTGTCCAAATCCCTTATGCAAGAGGTAACCAGCATCTTCATTCCTTCGTCCCTGTGCTGTCCAAATCCCTTATGCAAGAGTTAACCAGCATCTTCATTCCTTCGTCCCTGTGCTGTCCAAATCCCTTATGCAAGAGGTAACCAGCATCTTCATTCCTTCGTCCCTGTGCTGTCCAAATACCTTATGCAAGAGGTAACCAGCATCTTCATTCCTTCATCCCTGTGCTGTCCAAATCCCTTATGCAAGAGTTAACCAACATCTTCATTCCTTCATCCCTGTGCTGTCCCTTATGCAAGAGTTAACCAGCATCTTCATTCCTTCATCCCTGTGCTGTCCCTTATGCAAGAGTTAACCAGCATCTTCATTCCTCCATCCCTGTGCTGTCCCTTATGCAAGAGTTAACCAGCATCTTCATTCCTTCATCCCTGTGCTGTCCCTTATGCAAGAGTTAACCAGCATCTTCATTCCTCCATCCCTGTGCTGTCCCTTATGCAAGAGTTAACCAGCATCATCATACTGTCCATTGAATCCCTACTAATGAGACTTTCTATGCATCAAAGTGAAGGCCTTCTTTGTTGATTTATACCATAAGGTGCTGGCTATCATGTGTTTGAAGGTACCCTAAACTTAACCTAACAAACCCCAAACAGTTACTATAGGTCTTGACTAAGAAAATTCGTCTATGCTTCCTTACTAATGAGACTTTCTATACAACAAAGTGAGGTCATTCCTTGTTGATTTATACCATAATTTTCTATCTCATGTGTTAGAAGATGCCCTAACAATAACCTAACCTAACAAAACCACAAACTGTTACCACAAAGTTACTCTGAAAAATCGTATATGCTTCCTTACGAATGAGACGTGATTATCTGAGTGAGTGAGGTCATTCTGTGTTACTCTATGCCATAAGCCCATCATGTGCTCTAAGATGCCCTAAACCTAACCTAACCTAACAAAACTTTGAACAGTTATTACATGTCTGTCCTCAGAAAAATCATATATGCTTCCTTCATAAGACTTTCAATATAACAAGGTGAGGTCTTTCCTTGTGATTTATGCTACAAGTTGTTGGCTGTCATGTGTTTGAAGCTGCCATAAACTTGATCTGACCTAGCAAAACCACAAAAGTTATACTGTACATCATGACTCAGAAAAACTCATCTATGCTTCCTTACTAAGGAGGCTTTCTACACAACAAAGTGAAGGCTTTCTTTGTTGATTTATGCTATAGCTTTGTGGATATCATGTGCTTAAAAGTTTCCTTAACTTAACCAACCCAACAAAACCCCAAACAGTTACCACACGTCTTGACTCAGAAAAAACATATATGCTTCCACAGTAATGAGACTTTCTGTATAGCATAATGAGTTCATCCTTTGTTAATTTATGCCATAATTTGCCGCCTATCATGTGTTTGAAAATTCTCTCTACTTAACCTAACCTAACAAAACCCCGAACAGTTACCACACGTCTTGACTCAGAAGAGTCATATATGCTTCCTCAGTAATGAGACTTATGATCTAACAAAGGGAGGTCTCTCTTGTTTAATTCATGCCATAAGTTTCTGGCCATCTTGTGTTGAAGATGCCCCAGACTTGCCCTCCCCTAATAACCTTAGAAGAGTGCTGTGCACAGTTACGCCAAGAAGGTATTTTTCAGTGAAAAGTTCATGAATGTGTAACGTCTTTTTTTTGAAGCCAACGCTACATTCCTCCTGACGGCCACTGTTTAGATGGTAATGTGGTAGCCGGGTGGTCGTCTGGCTATTTCCGAGCGGTTGTCAATGATGTTGAGACAAGCCTCAAGACAAGTGAACACTCGTTCTGGGTTTTAGCGCGGTAATGCTGGAAGGTGGGTGGATTCCCGTGTGAACCACTCTGAGACAATGTTTAGTTAAGGGGGAGGTGGTGATAACGTGCGTGTGTGGGGGTGTGTTCAGTAATGCCCAAATGGCAGGTTGACAGGCTTGAAATTAAACCACTTACAGCAACTTAATAACTTTTCTTATGTATAAATATAGTTACAGCCCCTGGGCTGCCCTGTGCAGCACTGGCTCATGTTACTGTTGCATAACCTTAGAAGAGTGCTGTGCACAGTTACGCCAAGAAGGTATTTTTCAGTGAAAAGTTCATGAATGTGTAACGTCTTTTTTTTGAAGCCAACGCTACATTCCTCCTGACGGCCACTGTTTAGATGGTAATGTGGTAGCCGGGTGGTCGTCTGGCTATTTCCGAGCGGTTGTCAATGATGTTGAGACAAGCCTCAAGACAAGTGAACACTCGTTCTGGGTTTTAGCGCGGTAATGCTGGAAGGTGGGTGGATTCCCGTGTGAACCACTCTGAGACAATGTTTAGTTAAGGGGGAGGTGGTGATAACGTGCGTGTGTGGGGGTGTGTTCAGTAATGCCCAAATGGCAGGTTGACAGGCTTGAAATTAAACCACTTACAGCAACTTAATAACTTTTCTTATGTATAAATATAGTTACAGCCCCTGGGCGGTTAGCGGAGTGACAATTTTAAATGAATACATACATAACGGCATATTATTGAACCTAACTAACTATCAGGGAGATTGGGGAACATTTGGATGCTTATCTGTGTTGAAGTGCTGACTGGTGCAGGATGGAGGAGGCACTGGGGCGATTGAGGCGCCAGCAGAAGTGGAGAAGGCCAGGGCCGGTAACTGGAGCAGCGTTGTTGACGAGGCGTGGTTGGGTGGTTTACGAGCTGAGGCGTGGTTGAAGAGGCCGTGGTTGGGTGGTTTACGAGCTGAGGCGTGGTTGAAGAGGCCGTGGTTGGGTGGTTTACGAGCTGAGGCGTGGTTGAAGAGGCCGTGGTTGGGTGGTTATGACGGCATGGCTGGTTTATGGCATTGTTGAAGAGGCTGCTTCTGCCGTGCTTTTGTTTCGCCTCGCCTTGCTGAGCTCTGCTGTGCCTTGCCTCGCCTCTGCCGTGCTTGCAGTGGTGTGCACAGGGCTGTGATGGACGGTCACGCCCACCTCTCAACGTGCGTCCTTCACCGCTCGTCAGTCTCACTCTCTGCCTCTCACTGTCTGCCTGTATCTCAGGGTTTGTGTCTCCTCCCTGGCTGCCCTCCTTGCTGTAGTGCTGCTCGTCTCCTCACTGGCCCGTGCTTCTCCCTGCCCCAGGGCTCCCACAAAGGCAAATCAGTAATTCCCAAGACTCGTGCTGAAAAATCCCTATATTGGACAAAAAGTTCCTAGTTTACAAATAATGACATGTACTTACAGTATCCCCCCCCCCCCCCCCAAAAAAAAAAAATTCGTCTTATCTCAGAAATTATCGAACATGTCACTCCTTGACTTAGTTACCCTTTGTGTAAAATGCCTCCCAGGAATCCCTGGGTGTTGGAAATGATGCTAGCGCCCATGCTGGCATTGTAATATTGTTTTGGTCATGATTTTCTTTCCATTCATTCATTCATCTTTGACGCCTGCTCCTAGGAGCTCCCACCAGGGGATGGCCACGGCAGAAGTCTCCATCTCTCTCTATCCAGACACTCCCTCCTTGCCTGCTCAAAGTTCCTCAAGGATCTTTCCCCCTCTCCCTCACATACTCCTGCACCCTGTCCCTCCACTTCACTGGAGGTCGTCCTCTAACATTCCCACACTCGGAATAAACTAGTTCACAGTATATTATGGCTTTTGTTATTTGCAGCTTCCTTTCTCATGAAGATCTAACAGTGAATTTCATGATCATACTTAGTCTTGCTCCCAAACAGCCGTAAAGTCAACCATCAATGCTGAAATGTTTTGAACAAAAATTGTTCCACAGTGAAGAGTTTTGCCTTTTGGACAAGTGTGGATATGGATGCAGGGCAGGTATCTAAGCATTTCTAATTGTAGTGTGTCTATTGCAGTGATGGTGATGACACTGACAACAAGCATGTCCTCCTAGAGTGACCTCAAGCTGGTACTGGCCACAGAGATCACTTTGTCGCACTCCACTTTGGGTAAGCACGTTTAAAATTGTCCTTTATTTATGAGCAAGTTTTCCTTCAGGGCTCGTTTATAACATTTGTACTTTGACAATTATATCTTGATGCTTATGAGGGCATAACAATGGTGGGTCTTGCCAGGAAGGCACTCCAGGGACTGGCCTGGCCCACGGTGTTGTGGACTCGCTCAGTACAGGTATATGGCGTTGTCGATATCTACACAGGCCGGAGGGGCTTAGAATGGAAAGGGGAGATGTGTGGAGGCATGCTCGGAGGTCCATTGGGGGTGGAGGCAGCGAGCGAGTGAAGCAACGCACCCCCTAGTTAGTTAAACTGTGGCAGCCCTTATGTCCCAGTGGCCATGTGTCCCAGGGTGACGGGTTCTTCCCGCCACAGGCTCAGGGACCATTGTGGCAGAGATGAGCACTGGGGCCATGCACAGCCACAGCCTGTGCCCCAAACTTTACCGTCCATTCAGGGTCCAGGGCAGCCGTGGTGACGGCTCAGGCATTAAGTTTCTTCCACTTCAACAGTAGATCATGTTTGTAAAGGTAATTTCTGCTGTAAAACTTTCTTAAAGCAGGACAGATATTTCTTTATTGGCAGCTGTCAGCAGGCAACAGAATGCAACATGTTGTGAATATCTTGATAAGTTATCCAGCAATGATGACAAGTTAGTAATGCTTCAAAGTGCAGGTTACAGGTCAACCCCTAACCAAGTCAACTCACTACCCGTCAGCTCACTCCCCTGGTCAACTAACCAGGTAACTCATTCCCTGGTCAACTAACCAGGTAACTCACTCCCCTGGTCAACTAACCAGGTAACTCATTCCCTGGTCAACTAACCAGGTAACTCACTCCCCTGGTCAACTAACCAGGTAACTCATTCCCTGGTCAACTAACCAGGTAACTCATTCCCTGGTCAACTAACCAGGTAACTCACTCCCTGGTCAACTAACCAGGTAACTCATTCCCTGGTCAACTAACCAGGTTAACTCACTCCCCTGGTCAACTAACCAGGTAACTCATTCCCTGGTCAACTAACCAGGTTAACTCACTCCCCTGGTCAACTAACCAGGTAACTCATTCCCTGGTCAACTAACCAGGTTAACTCACTCCCCTGGTCAACTAACCAGCTAAAAACACTCCCCTGGTCAACTAACCTGGTTAACTCACTCCCCTGGTCAACTAACCTGGTTAACTCACTCCCCTGGTCAAGTAACCAGGTAACTCACTCCCCTGGTCAAGTAACCAGGTAACTCACTCCCCTGGTCAACTAACCAGGTTAACTCACTCCCCTGGTCAACTAACCTGGTTAACTCACTCCCCTGGTCAACTAACCAGGTAACTCACTCCCCTGGTCAACTAACCAGGTAACTCACTCCCTTGGTCAACTAACCTGGTTAACTCACTCCCCTGGTCAACTAACCAGGTAACTCACTCCCCTGGTCAACTAACCAGGTAAATCACTCCCCTGGTAAACTAACCTGGTTAACTCACTCCCCTGGTCAACTAACCTGGTTAACTCACTCCCCTGGTCAACTAACCAGGTAACTCACTCCCCTGGTCAACTAACCAGGTAACTCACTCCCCTGGTCAACTAACCAGGTTAACTCACTCCCCTGGTCAACTAACCTGGTTAACTCACTCCCCTGGTCAACTAACCAGGTAACTCACTCCCCTGGTCAAGTAACCAGGTAACTCACTCCCTGGTCAAGTAACCAGGTAACTCACTCCCCTGGTCAACTAACCAGGTAACTCATTCCCTGGGCAACTAACCAGGTAACTCACTCCTGGTCAACTAACCAGGTAACTCACTCCCTGGTCAGCTAACCAGGTAACTCCTCCCTGGTCAACTAACCAGGTAACTCATTCCCTGGTCAACTAACCAGGTAACTCACTCCCTGGTCAACTAACCAGGTAACTCACTCCCTGGTCAACTAACCAGGTAACTCACTCCCTGGTCAACTAACCAGGTAACTCACTCCCTGGTCAACTAACCAGGTAACTCACTCCCTGGTCAACTAACCAGGTAACTCACTCCCCTGGTCAACTAACCAGGTAACTCACTCCTTGGTCAACTAACCAGGTAACTCACTCCTTGGTCAACTAACCAGGTAACTCACTCCTTGGTCAACTAACCAGGTAACTCACTCCCCTGGTCAACTAACCAGGTAACTCACTCCCGTGGTCAACTAACCAGGTAACTCACTCCCCTGGTCAACTAACCAGGTAACTCACTCCCTGGTCAACTAACCAGGTAACTCACTCCCTGGTCAGCTAACCAGGTAACTCACTCCCTGGTCAAGTAACCAGGTAACTCACTCCCTGGTCAACTAACCCAGGTAACTCACTCCCTGGTCAAGTAACCAGGTAACTCACTCCCTGGTCAAGTAACCAGGTAACTCACTCCCCTGGTCAAGTAACCAGGTAACTCACTCCCTGGTCAACTAACCAGGTAACTCACTCCCTGGTCAAGTAACCAGGTAACTCACTCCCCTGGTCAAGTAACCAGGTAACTCACTCCCTGGTCAACTAACCAGGTAACTCACTCCCCTGGTCAACTAACCAGGTAACTCACTCCCCTGGTCAACTAACCAGGTAACTCACTCCCCTGGTCAAGTAACCAGGTAACTCACTCCCCTGGTCAAGTAACCAGGTAACTCACTCCCTGGTCAAGTAACCAGGTAACTCACTCCCTGGTCAACTAACCAGGTAACTCACTCCCCTGGTCAAGTAACCAGGTAACTCACTCCCCTGGTCAAGTAACCAGGTCACTCCCTCCCTGGTCAAGTAACCAGGTAACTCACTCCCTGGTCAACTAACCAGGTAACTCACTCCCCTGGTCAAGTAACCAGGTAACTCACTCCCTGGTCAACTAACCAGGTAACTCACTCCCCTGGTCAAGTAACCAGGTAACTCACTCCCTGGTCAAGTAACCAGGTAACTCACTCCCTGGTCAAGTAACCAGGTAACTCACTCCCTGGTCAACTAACCAGGTAACTCATTCCCTGGTCAACTAACCAGGTAACTCACTCCCCTGGTCAAGTAACCAGGTAACTCACTCCCCTGGTCAAGTAACCAGGTTAGTCCCTTAACGACAACGATGGCGCCATATATTTTTTCACTGACGTAAGCAACGAGCTCCGGCCACAGCATTTACTGTAAAGTGTGTGGGAGAGAGTGCCGCGAGATTTTGTGTGAATGTGCAAAACTTTGTTGCCTTGGCCCACACGGGACAACCACGCCCTCAGAGCTGTTCTTTTCGATGCAAGTCCGATTTTATGTTTTTTTGGATCTCGTATGTAATATTTTCAGGTTGTATCGTAAGCTCTCGCTTCAAAAACACGGCAAGTAGCGAAATGTAGATCATTTCGGTGACGCAGCGATGCACGGCGAAGGTGTTGCCATGTAACAGGATCACCCACCGAGGCTCTCGTGCTGGAAAAGGAGTGTGACCACACAGTTTTTTTTATAGTCGTGATGATTCGGAGAGTTGATTTTTTCATGATTTTTATTAAATATAAATCAATCTAGACACTGTAGGTGTTGCAACGGTTATAAAAAGGTTAATTTGGTTGATTTATATTCAGATATTACACTTGTGAGAAGAGAAGGAAGACATAATACCAACATTTTTGAGATATTTCTTGTAGTAGTTCTCCTTTTATTGTTTTTCCTATGAATATTGAGAGGATACTTTTGTGCTTCTACAAATGTCTTGTAGTAAATATATTCTTGTTTACTAGCCAATCAAACTTAAGTTATATTAATATTATGGCGAGCATTATGAGTGTCCGTACCATCCCACCCCTGGCCGAACCGTCACCACGGGAGGGGATGGTTCGCACGATTCAGAAACTTGTCTTTCATCACCTACAGCTGAAAACTGGAAATAGCTACGGGCGTCATATTAGCAGCCTAAAGAGCCAGATGATGGAGGAACTTTTTGAGATCAACAAAATTACACACTACTTTTGAAACTTTTTTTCTAAAAATATTTTTCTACAGAGTGTCCGAATCATCACCCCTCTCCCCTATATGTCGACGCTAAATGACTAACTGGCACCTCTTTCGCCCCCTGGATGACTCCGTGCCAAAAACAGCCTACAGTTCCTGCCTGCACATCACGGCGTCTGCAGAGCGAGGATGTTCCCTCAGCCGACCTGTCTTGGCGGTCTTCCTCTAGTTTCTGCTCGCTGTGTGCGTGCTGAGCGTAGTCTTGACACCTCCATGATTTGCCTGGTGTTCTACATGAACCAATATCTTGTTCACAGGGGTGTTCACAGGAGTGGGAAGCAGAAGTTGGAATTTTTTGGGAATCCTGGAATTCCAGCCAAGTGTGACAACCTGGAAAGAAAGGGCTCTCACAGCAGGGTGCCTTGTGGGACTTTTTCTTAGTTTCAAAGTGTATTTTTCGATGACTTGCGTTATGGGGATCACCCAAGAAAACTTTTGCGGTTTGGAGGAGTTAATCTTTGAAATAATGTGAATATTGCTGAATGTGAGGCCGGGCTATTTTGAATATTACCCAGTGTGTTATTTACATGCAGTAAATTACCAAAATTCCTTATGTGCAGGCACCTGCAGAGCCAGACGTCTTGTTTAAGTGCTTGCAGTGAGGTGAATTATAGGTGTTTGAAAGGCCAAGAATCCTTGGAGTGTGATCTGACTAAACTGTTTGACACAAGCTTGTCTTTCGTGTGCTTGTTTGGTGTGTTGTCGATGCAAATCAGCACATTTGTGTTTTATACAAGATGGCCTGAGGGTTCCTGAGTACAGAAACACTGAAATATATGCCAGAACACCAGCTTGGGTGAGGCACTGAGTGGAGGCGTCCGTGCTCCAGGGTGCCCGCTGTGACCTGAGAGTGAAAGGCGAATCCCACAATGCATTACCAATGCAAGGGGTACCAGTTGACCTGGGGTGTGGGTTGACCTGGTTACCAGTTGACCTGGGGTGTGGGTTGACCTGGTTACCAGTTGACCTGGGGTGTGGGTTGACCTGGTTACCAGTTGACCTGGGGTGTGGGCTGACCTGGTTACCAGTTGACCTGGGGTGTGGGTTGACCTGGTTACCAGTTGACCTGGGGTGTGGGTTGACCTGGTTATATCTTACTCGGGAATAACTTTAACAAAGCGTCACACAGGGATGATACTTTGGCAGTGTTTCAGACCTTGCCGTAATTTCACCACTATGGTTCACTAACAGTGTGGGTGACGAGAGCACTCACAAGAGACACGTAATGCAACAATCCGGCACAGGTGGTTTGCGGTGCGTGGCGGTGCGCTGGCCACGTCACGGCACCGCCACGCCAGCCCTGTGTCGGGAACCACTCCACCTGCCAGACTGTCATTGCATGTCCCTCACGAGTACTTTGGTCATCCACATTTTGTCGGTGAACCACGCGGATGAAAACAGGGCCAGGTCTGAAACGTGCTCTGCCAAATTATCTTCCTTGACCAACGCTCTGTTGAAATGTTGCTCACGAGAAACAGCACAACACAGCCCGGAAACCCATGGTGTGTGTGTGTGTGTGTGTGTGTGTGTGTGTGTGTGTGTGTGTGTGTGTGTGTGTGTGTGTCTCTCTCTCTCTCTCTCTCTCTCTCTCTCTCTCTCTCTCTCTCTCTCTCTCTCTCTC
>NW_026111722.1:197500-202500 GCF_024679095.1 Eriocheir sinensis
TGTTTGTGCCTGCAAGTGTGTGTTTGTGCCTGCAAGTGTGTGTTTGTGCCTACAAGTGTGTGTTTGTGCCTACAAGTGTGTGTTTGTGCCTACAAGTGTGTGTTTGTGCCTACAAGTGTGTGTTTGTGCCTGCAAGTGTGTGTTTGTGCCTACAAGTGTGTGTTTGTGCCTCTCCTCCACGTGCTAACAGATGGAAGAGAAGTGGAAGGAATGTGGAGCAATAAGCAAAAATGTGAGGAGGGTCCCGCCATGCTGGTACTTCATGGCGACATACTACATCCCTTGGTTTCTTTGTTGTTTTCTCGGGTTTTAGAGTGGATACAAGGCTCAGGTGGGTCTCTACTGATACCCTGATCCTTTACCTCCACTTTGCCACTTAAGGAACGAAGATACGTGGAAGGAGAGTGGAGAAATAACGGAAAATATGGAGACAGGTGGACCAGCTCGGCGCCATACAAGCACTTATCGCTACAGACATCCCTTGGTTTCTTGGCTGTTTTCGCAGTTTTTAGACCAGATAGAAGACTCGGGTTGGTCTCTACTGATACCCTGATCCTTTACCTTTACTTTGCCACTTAAAGAACGAAGATACGTGGAAGGAGAGTGAAGAAATAACGGAAAGTATATAGACAGGTGGACCAGCTCGGCGCCATGCAAGCACTTTTTGCTACAGACATCCCTTGATTTCTTCCGCTGTTTTCTCGGTTTCTGTAACAGATAGAAAATTTGGGTTAGTCTCTACTGATACTCTTATCCTTCACCTCCATTGTGCCACATATAGAATCTACATAAGTGGAAGGAGAGTGGAGAAATAATATATATAAATATGGTGACAAGTGGACCAGATACGCGGCATACAAGCAATTTTTGCGACATACATCCCTTGTTTTCCTTGCTGTTTCCTGTTTTTTTTTAGTGGATACAAGGCTGGGATTGATCTCTAATGATACCCTGGTCCTTCATCTCCACTTTGGCAATAAGAGAATGAAGATAAGGGGAAGGAGAGTGGAGAAATAAACGAAAATGTGGAGACAGGTGGACCAGCTCGGTGCCATGCAAGCACTTTTCGCTACAGACATTCCTTGGTTTCTTGGCTGTTTTCTCGGTTTGTTGACCAGATAGAAGACTCGGATTGGTCTCTAATGATACCATGATCCTTCACCTCCACTTTGACACTTAAGAAATGAAGATATGTGTAAGGAGAATGGAGAAATAATGGAAAATATGGAGACAGGTGGACCTGCTCGGCGCCATGCAAGCATTTTTCGCTACAGACATCCCCTGATTTCTTCGCTCTTGTCTCGGTTTCTCGACAAGATACAAGGCTTGGGTTGTCTCTACTGATACCCTGATCCTTCACCTCCTCTTTGTGACTTAGGGAACGAAGATAAGTGGAAGGAGAGTGGAGAAAAACCGGATAATATTGAGTCAGGTGGACCAGCTCGGTGCTATGCAAGCATTTTTCGCTACATACGTCCCTTGGTTTCTTCGCTGTTTTATCAGTTTCTCTACCATATAGAAGACTCGGGTTGGTCTCTAATGATACCCTGATCCTTCACCTCCATTTTGGCACTTGGAAAATCAAGATAGGTGGAAGGAGAGTGGAGAAATAACGGAAAATATGGAGACAGGTGGACCAGCTCGGCGCCATGCAAGCATTTTTCGCTACAGATATTCCTTGGTTTCTTTGTTGTTTTCTCGGTTTCTATAGTTGATACAAGGCTGGGGTGGGTCTCTTATGATACCCTGATCCTTCACCTCCACTTTGAAACTTAGGGAACGAAGTGAAGTGGAAGGAGAGTGGAGAAATAACGGAAAATATGGAGACAGGTGGACCAGCTCGGCGAGATGCAAGCATTTTTCGCTACAGACATCCCTTGATTTCTTCGCTGTTTTCTCGGTTTCTATAATAGATAGAAAACTTGGGTTGGTCTCTACTGATGCTCTGATCCTTCTCCTCCATTTTGCCACATACAGAATATACATAAGTGGAAGGAGAGTAGAGAAATAACGAAAAATATTGTGACAAGTGAACCAGATTCGCGCCATGCAAGCGACATACATCCCTTGGTATCCTGGCTGTTTTCTCGGTTTCTGGAGTAGATACAAGTCTGGGATTGATCGCTCATGATACCCTGATCCTTCGTCTCTACTTTGGCACTTACAGAATGAAGATAAGCGGAACGAGAGTGGAGAAATAAACGAAAATGTGGAGACAGGTGGACCAGCTCGGCGCCATGCAAGCATTTTTCGCTACAGACATCCCTTGGTTTCTTTGTTGTTTTCTCGGTTTCTAGAATGAATAGAAGGCTCGGGTTAGTCTCTACTGATACCCTGATCTTTCACCTCCATTTTGACATTTAGAGCACGTACATAAGTGGAAGGAGAGTGGAGCTATGAGAGAAAACATGTGGACAAGTGGACCAGCAATGCCGTAACTGGGCGTGTGTGAGAAAAGAGTAAAAAATGTCGGATCTGCCCCGCACTACTTCCTCCTACATTTTTTATCTCAATAACTACTTTCTGAACGTTTGTATCTGATTTACTTATTGAGAGAGAGAGAGAGAGAGAGAGAGAGAGAGAGAGAGAGAGAGAGAGAGAGAGAGAGAGAAGCCGGATAAACAGGGTGATAAGGGCAAGAGGGAGGGAGGAGGAGGGGAAGGGAAGGGGGTAAGTAATCTAGGGAGAGAGAAAAATGATAAACAGAACTGATGAATAAGGGAGAAAAGGGAGGAGAAGGGGAGAAGGGAAGGAAGAGGGAGGAAGAGATGGGAGGATGAAGGAAGGGAGAGCGAGAGGAAAGGAACAGAGGTGAGGAGTAAAGATGGGGAGAGGGGAGTGATAAAGGAAGAAAGGGAAGGGAAGGGAAGGAAGGTGGGAAGGGAAGGGAAGGAAGGAGGGAAGGGAAGGAAGGAAGGAAGGGGAAGGGAAAGGAGGAATTGAAGGGAAGGAAGGGAAGGAAGGAGGGAAGGAAGGGAAGGAAGGAGGAATTGAAGGAAGGAAGGGGACGGGAAGGGAAGGGACGGGAAGAGAAGTTGAAGGGAAGGGAAGGGAAGGGCAGGGAAGGGAAGGGAGGGAATTGAAGGGAAGGGAAGGGAAGGGAGGAGAGATTGAAGAAAGGAAGGAAGGAAGGAAGGAATGACGGTAGAAAACACAGAAGGAAGGGAAGGAAGGAAGGAAGGAAGGTAGAAAAAATAGAAGGAAGGGAAGGAAGGAAGGAAGGAAGGTAGGGAATTGAAGGGAAGGGAAGGGGAGGGAAGGGGACCCAGCAACGCCAATTAGAGAGAGTGCAAAGGCGTGCATGCAGACAGATTCTGGGCAATTCTTACACTAACTACGAGCATGCACTCACCCAGCTGAGTATGCCCACCCTACAGGACCCATACCAGACAAACCTGACCAAATTCGGCAAGTCCCTCCTCCACAACCCCCGTCATAGAGACCTACTCCCACCCGCCCTCCCTCCCCCCACTAGACCCACAAGACACCACAATATTCTCGTCCCGGTCAAAACTCGCACGGAGAGATATCGGCTTAGTGCGATGCCGACACTTGTGAGGGCCATTAACACCTCCATGATCACATGACCCCTCCACTCCAACACACACACACACACACACACACACACACGGCTCGGCTACGCAATGTCCCACCTTCAACCCTGAAGAGCCCTTACAGCAGCGCCACCTTGAGGAGGCAGCCTCCGAACACCGCCTATCCAATCTTCTGTCCCACGCTAACCAGGTTGACAGAGCGCGGCTCCTTGCTGCCCGGGCTCCTCACAGCGGCGCCTGGCTCTCGGCCCTTCCCGTCGAGAGACTCGGGCTTCTCCTCCCCGACGAGGCGGTCCGGACAGGAGTAGCCCTGCGACTGGGAGTCCCCACACAGCAGCCCCACCGATGTCGCTGCGGAGCCATGGCGGACAGGCTGGGACACCACAACCTGTCCTGCAAGAGAGACCCCGGTCGCCTGCCCCGCCACGCAGCCCTCAACGATGTGGTGTACAGGGCACTGTCATCTGCCGGTGTGGCGGCCATCCTCGAGCCGCTGGGTCTAGACCGCGGCGATGGACGCCGTCCCGACGGCATCACTATATACCCATTCACGCAGGGCAAGATGCTAGCGTGGGACGCCACCTGCGTGAACACCTTCGGCAGCACCCACCTCATCGACTGCGCTACCACAGCAGGCGCTGCCGCACGCTCCGCCGAGGCCCGGAAACGGCAGCGCCACGCCGACCTCGGTCAGCGGTATGACTTCATGCCGCTGACGGTGGAGACGACCGGAGTCCTCGGTCCCGCCTTCAGCGACCTCATCAAGACCCTCGGCAGGCGCATCCGAGAGAGGACGGGGGAAAAGCGGGAGACAGAGTGGCTGCGGCAGCGGGTCAGCCTCGCAGTGATCCGCGGGAACGCAGCAGCGCTATGCCAGCAGCGCCCCACATAAGACCCAACTCGTCCTTTATTTTGTTATTCTTTATGTATAATTCTTTAGTTTTTTGTATTATTTATCTGTAGTATAGTAAAAGATATGGTTGAGTGCCACAGTCATCGGCGTTCCGGCAGGGGCCGATGAATTGCAATGCGAACAATCTAACCGATTGTTCCCATCGTAACTCCCTTCCGGATGGAGGCTCTTTTTATTTAAATCACACACACACACACACACACACACACACACACAGACACACACACACACACACACACACGCACACACACACACGCCGGTCTATCTGCTTCATTTAAAAGATAAATACCGGATGTTCGTTGTTCTCGGCGGCTGAATGTGCTTTGATTGATTAAATTATCACACACACACACACACACACACACACACACACACACACACACACACACACACACACACACACACACACACACACACCTTTCGTTCCGTCTCTTCTCCTTTCCACAGTTCCCTGGCCGTCGCCTCGTCGTCCCTTTGTTGTCGTTGAGGTGTTCACTAACTCTCTCAGTCTCTCCTCTTTCCCAGGTGAGTCA
>NW_026111722.1:207500-212500 GCF_024679095.1 Eriocheir sinensis
GTGGTGGCTTTTGGGCCAGAGTGTCTGGTGCCCCTGAGACATAGGATGGCCGACCTGAGCAGGGAGAACGAGAGGCGACACCTCATCCAGGCGACAACGTGGCTCCTTGGCTGATGCTTCTTTTCTGAGATTAGTTCCGCGAGGCGTGCGTAGAAGCATTGGGCCCTGGGACCCATCCCGCCGGATGTGGTGAAGACGAGGGGGGTGAAGCTGCCCTGATCCACATGTTGGATTCTTTCACCGTATGCCCTTGTCTTCTCCTGCTCGTTCCTGTGGTGGGCGGCTTGCAGGGCAGCTCACGGTGACAGGCAGCCATCGGGTCGAATATGCGGATGTCCATGAACGCCCGCTGTCCGCGCACCCAGAATCCGGGCACTTACATCAACCCGTGCCTCCTGTGAGGTATTGGCTGTCCTGTACCGAAGGTGTTCGCCGTCCAGGGAAGCTGTGCCGGCGCGGGAGTGACGTCGTGGCATACCTCCCCGAGCATGCTGGCTGTCAGATCCCTCACTTCATCGTGTCGAATACAGACGAAGCCTCCTTTTTTACATGTCATGGTGTGGGTGACATCATTTGGTGATCCACATGCACAGAGATCAGGCAGTCCCTCAATCGGCCAGCCATATCTCAGAGCAATGGCGTCGACAAATTCTTGTTTGTTGAGGCTGAAGCCCTTTGCTCTGATTGGTAATGACGTTAGCCAGTTAGAGGCGCCTGCCTCCTGTGCTGTGTGTATTTTCTACCCATTTCTGTGGACAGGTGGTGTAAGACGGTCCAGCTCGTCTTTTTGGGCCTGTTGCCTTTCTTCTGAGATTTTTCTTTTAATATCTCTTATTTCTGTTTGGTCTATCTCGCCCTCTGCCTCCTGAGCGATGATCCTGTTGATGAGTGACCTGGTAAGGCAGATGGAGTTTTGGTTCTCCTTATCTGCCAGCTTCTCAGGGTTGGTGATCCCCATCCCACCCAGTCTTGGGGGAAGTGCTAGCATATCCCTCTCTTCCTCCCCCAAAGCATGAGATCTCACCAGCGCCGGCAAGAATACATTCTGACGGCATTTTCCAGTGGTCGGAGGAGTGGACTGATGCCGGGATGGTGCGCATCAGGAACGTCCACCGATGTTGGATGCCGTGGGTGTACGCTGAATAGGCAGCGTGTGGCTCAGTCTTGGCAATGGCAGACAAAGCTTCTATTTCCTTCACCCATTCAGCTACTTTGTCTCCCACGTACTCCTTCTTATATACCTCTGTCCCGATCACTGCACCTAAGTGTCGTTGTCCGTCTTTTGTCACAATGACGCCACTTCCTCTAAAAGTTTCTGCGGCATGGTCATAATGTTCAGGTTTGACAATAACTACTACTACTACTACTACTACTACTACGGCGACTACATCTACTATTCCTTCTACTACTACTACTACTACTACTACTACTACTACTACTACTACTACTACTACTACTACTACTACTACTACTACTACTACTACTACTACTACAACTACCCGAGTCCTCTTCAGCAGCAGCAGCAGCAGCACCCACCTCTCCGTACACTCCTGCTTCCCCATCTTTCTGTGCTGTTTTCTCTATAGTTTTCCTTTCCTCGGAAGATATTGTTGTCCATTGACCCTTCCGTGCACACACACACACACACACACACACACACACACACACACACACACACACACACACACACACAGTTTATATTTGTTTTTTTGTTTCTTTCTCTGTTTTTCTGTCTGTCTCTTCATCAGTCTCTATTTCCTGTGCGTGTTGTCCCTTATCGTCCACTTGTTTCCTGCCTTCCTTGGCGCTGCTTCCTCGTCCTCGCCTTGGTGGGTACGTGCGCCACACCCAGGGTGACGGAGGCGAACACCGGGGCAACGTGCAGCTGTAGGGTGTGTGTGTGTGTGTGTGTGTGTGTGTGTGTGTGTGTGTGTGTGTGTGTGTGTGTGTGTGCCCCCAACTTGCCCTTGGCTGAGAGAACCTTCCTGTGCTGTACGGAGTCACTGTTTTTTGTTACAGTCTACGGTTGTGCTGTGTGTGTTCATCCGTTCTCTCTCTCTCTCTCTCTCTCTCTCTCTCTCTCTCAACTCTCTCACTCTCTCTCTCTCTCTCTCCTCTACTCTGCTGTTTTCAGGGTAACTTTTATGAACTTCTGTGAAAGTGTTTTCTTTCACCGAATCGTTTTCTGTTTCAAGTCTAAGATTTAGAGTGTTGATAATCTTTTCAGTGAGTGACTAAGAGAACTGTGTCAAGGAAACCTGTTTTTCGTGTTTTATTTAGTGAGGCGCAACATTTGTTCTTCCCAAGCCAATGAAATAGTACTTTGAAACACAACACACATCGTTACGCCATGCAGAGGAAGCAGCGTGTGGAGTATGCATCTCACCTGTGTGTGTGTGGGGGGGGGGGGGGGGGGCTCATATGCACAGCTGTCCTGGACAGAGTGGAGTAAGGCTCTTCGTCTCATCAACTGCCCTCCTCTTGCTGACAGTCTTCTGCCTCTTAAATTCCGCCGCCATGTTGCCTCTCTTTCTTTATCGATATTTTCACGCTGACTGCTATTCTGATCTTACTAACATCCCCCCCTCCCAGGCTCCGCTGCACAGGACTTTCTACTCATGCTCATCCCTATACTGTCCAAACACTTATGCAAGAGTCATCCAGCATCTTCACTCCTTCATCCTCACGCTGGTAAACTCTGGAACAATCTTCCTTCATCTGTACTTCCTTCTGCCTGCGACTTGAACTCTTTCAAGGTGAAAGTATCTTGACGCCTCTCCTCCCGAAGTTGGCCTCTCTTTCGGCCACTGCAAAAAAGTCAAATAACGCCAAAAAGTGATGTTTTCTGGGACATCTGGAGACAGGTAACGAGAGTGTTTTACCTAGCCGAATAAAAAGCTCGTCGTTAGGGCATTGAAAAATTCAGTAAGTTAATACACTCGTAAGGAGGTGTTTTAGTTCATTCGTAACTCTGCCATTCCGCAAGAGTCTGCCTTAAAATGGTCCCTCACGATAGGGGACATTGATACACTTCTGGCCCAGGACCTCAATGTTACTGTGTCCAGGAGAAGGAACTGGCAGAGGGAGGGAGAGAGGGAGAGGGAGAGGGAGAGGGCGGAGGAGTAAAGAAATGAAATAACTAAAGGAGCTGAAGAAGGGAGGATTTCTCCAGAGTCTGCCTTAAAATGGTCCACGTCACTGTAGGAGAGACGGATATATTTCTGGCCAGGACTTCAGTATTACTTTGTCCACGAGAAAGGACTGGCAGAGATAGAGAGAGAATCTCTCTCTCTCTCTCTCTCTCTCTCTCTGGTGGTGAGGGGGGGCGGCGCGGTGGTGGAGGTGATTGGGGGGGCGGCGCGGTGGTGGTGGTGAGGGGGCGGCGGCGGTGGTGGTGAGGGGGCGGGGCGGCGGTGGTGGTGAGGGGGCGGCGCGGTGGTGGTGGTGAGGGGCGGCGCGGCGGTGGTGGTGATGGGGGGCGCGCGGTGGTGGTGATGAGGGGCGTCGCGGTGGTGGTGGTGAGGGGGCGGTCGGTGGTGGTGGTGAGGGGGCGCGCGGTGGTGGTGGTGAGGGGGCGGTGGTGGTGGTGAGGGGCGGCGCAGTGGTGGTGGTGAGGGGGCGTCATGGTGGTGGTGGTGAGGGGGCGGCGCGGTGGTGGTGGTGAGGGGGCGGCGCAGTGGTGGTGGTGAGGGGGCGGCGCAGTGGTGGTGGTGAGGGGGCGCGCAGTGGTGGTGGTGAGGGGGGCGGCGCGGTGGTGGTGGTGAGGGGGCGCAGTGGTGGTGGTGAGGGGCGCATGGTGGTGGTGGAGGGGGCGGCGCGGTGGTGGTGAGGGGGCGGCGCGGCGGTGGTGGTGAGGGGGGCGCGGTGGTGGTGGTGAGGGGGGCGCGGTGGTGGTGGTGAGGGGGCGGCGCGGTGGTGGTGAGGGGGCGTCGCGGTGGTGGTGGTGAGGGGGCGGCGCGATGGTGGTGGTGAGGGGGGGGCGTCGCGGTGGTGGTGGTGAGGGGTTGCGGTGGTGGTGGTGAGGGGGCTGTGCGTGGTGGTGAGGGGGGCGGCGCGGTGGTGGTGGTGAGGGGGCGGCAGTGGTGGTGGTGATTGGGGCGGCGCGGTGGTGGTGGTGAGGGGGGGCGCGGCGGTGGTGGTGAGGGGGCGGCAGCGGTGGTGGTGGTGATATGGGGCGGCGCGGCGGTGGTGGTGAGGGGGCGTCGCGGTGGTGGTGGTGAGGGGCGGCGCAGTGATGGTGGTGATGGGGGCGGCGCAGTGGTGGTGAGGGGACGTCGCGGTGGTGGTGGTGAGGGGGCGGTGCAGCGGTGGTGGTGAGGGGCGGCGCGGTGGTGGTGGTGAGGGGGCGGCGCGGTGGTGGTGGTGAGGGGGCGTGGCGGTGGTGGTGGTGAGGGGGGTCGCAGTGGTGGTGGTGAGGCGGCGCGGTGGTGGTGGTGAGGGGCGGCGCGGTGGTGGTGGTGATGGGGGCGGCGCGGTGGTGGTGGTGAGGGGGCGTCGCGGTGGTGGTGGTGAGGGGGCGTCGCGGTGGTGGTGGTGAGGGGGCGTCGTGGTGGTGGTGGTGAGGGGTGGGCGGCGCGGTGGTGGTGGTGAGGGGGCGGCGCGGTGGTGGTGGTGAGGGGGCGCAGTGGTGGTGGTGAGGGGGTGGCGCGGTGGTGGTGGTGAGGGGGGGTCGCGGTGGTGGTGGTGAGGGGGCGGCGCGGTGGTGGTGGTGAGGGCGTCATGGTGGTGGTGAGGTGGGCGGTGCAGCAGGTGGTGGTGAGGGGGCGGTGGTGGTGGTGAGGGGGGCGTCGCAGTGGTGGTGGTGAGGGGGGCGGCGCAGTGGTGGTGGTGAGGGGGGCGCGGTGGTGGTGGTGAGGGGGCGTCGCAGTGGTGGTGGTGAGGGGGGCAGCGGTGGTGGTGGTGAGGGGGTGCGGTGCAGCGGTGGTGGTGAGGGGGGGCAGTGCGGTGGTGGTGAGGGGGGGCGGCGCCGGGGGGGGGAGGGGGGGGGGCGGCGCACCGGT